>NW_024838482.1:486-1181 GCF_019175285.1 Sceloporus undulatus
CTAAAAAGAGATTAAACCAGAAAGACATTAAAACAATAGTATAAAATTACAATTAAAATCAATAGAAGATTTGTAAGAAATTTATAGCAGGCTCCAGATAGGATGGAAAAGGGTATGGAGAAAAGAGTGGCCGGGTAGGCAGGTAAATAGAGGTGGATCTAGTCTGGAAAGGCCTGCTGGAAGAGATCCATCTTAGTAGCCTTCTTAAAGGTTTCCAAGGTGGTAATCTGACAGATCTCATCTGGCAGGTCATTCCAGAGTCTAGAAGCAACTGCTGAAAAGGAACGCTGGGTCACTGCCAAAAGTCTAATTATTATTATTATTATTATTATTATTATTATTATTATTATTATTTCTATGTTCCTGCCTCTCCCAATGGATCCATTTTGGTTGAAGCAGATTCTTCCCAGCAGAATGAAGAGTGTAGGGAGGATGATATAATAAATAATAATAAACTGTTTATTTATAGCTCGCTTTTCCTTAATAGATCAAAGTGGGTTACACAGAAGTACAGTGGTACCCCGGGATACGAATGCGCCGCCTTACGAAATTTCCGGGTTACGAAAATTTTTTTGGTGCTTTTCGGCGCTATTTCACACGAAATCGTGGCTTTTCCCCATTAGCGCCTATGGGTTTTTCGGCTTGCGAAGTATTTCGGGTTACGAAAGCGGCGGCGGAACGAATTAATTTCGTAA
>NW_024838483.1:0-1181 GCF_019175285.1 Sceloporus undulatus
CTCCTTTCCTGGTTTTGGAAGAGTTGACCCTCCAAACAAGGCCTTCTCTCCAGGATCATTGAGAGAAGGTCTTTGGGGTTACTGGGAGGGACTGGGAAGCAGTGGGGTCTGGAGGCTGCTTCTCCCAGATCTGGAGGAGGAGGCAGTGTCTCAGATGCAAGAGTTCAGGCTTCAAGGGACCCAAGAACAGGTGCACCCTCTATTCTCTCTTTCCACACCAGGAATAACAAGGGAATGCTCTTGTATGTTGTGTGTCTTTGTGTATGGGGGCTTCTCTCCTTTTCTGGCATTCTAGCAGCTCCTATGAAGAATCCACACAACCGTTTTCGGAAATTGCGGCTGGATGACCAGGTGAGCCCTCTTTTCCGTTTTTCCATAGCAATAAATACCAAAAAACAGTGTTTTAGGGAGAGATGCCTCACAAGACAAAGCTCAATGTTGTCTCTTAAAGGCAGTAAGGATGCTAGGAAGGAGGTTTCTTCAATGTCTCACAACGGTTTTCAGGTTGCAAAAAGTGAATATGTGGAAACATTTGAGGTTTTACAGAGCAAATGTTCTCATTCTGTCAGGTTTTCCTCAGAAAAGGCACAAACCACTGAGATTTCTTCCCAATGTGTAAATGCGGTTTGTGTGTACTTCTGTGAGGCCAGGATATCTCCCAGTTTGGGTTCAATTCAGTGGCTCCTCCTTCCCAGAATGAATCAATGGGATCTGTATCAGTGCTTTGGTTTACCAAGCGTTTGTTGATTCCTGCTATAGTTAGTATTATCTACTACAGTTAGGATTAATAAGTGGTTTAAGAATTCAATTGCAGAAGGAAGGAAGGAAGGAAGGAAGGAAGGAAGGAAGGAAGGGAAAAAGTAAATTGTTTTTTCAAACAAAATTTTGATTCCAGCTGTAGTTTGTTTGACCAAGTGTCTGTTGGTTTTTGCTGTAGTTAATATCATCTGCTACACTTAGGATGAGCAATAAATAGGCTTAAGATTTTAATTACAGAAGGAAAGAAGAAAAGAAGGAAGGAAGGAAGGAAGGTAAATGTATGACAGGCAATATTTGCTTTTTATTTATATTTCTGATATTGCTGGAAAGAGGGGAAAGCCCCTTATGCACAAAGAAAGCTGCATCTCTTGGCCTCTCCTCATCTCTTCTTTCACATCTGGGCTCAAATCTTTCTCCTAGGT
>NW_024838484.1:0-1181 GCF_019175285.1 Sceloporus undulatus
GATGGATACGCCCGGGTCATCCAGAAAGCATGGCGACGACACATTGCGGTCCGGAAATATGAACAAATGCGAGAAGAAGGTAAGAAATGTCAGCATTCCTGGATGCAACAAGGTTTGCACTGGCACTACACAGTTACAGCCGTTTCTTAGCACTTTAACTTGTCATGGCTCCATCCTTTTAGATTGTAAGCCTGAGGGCAAGGAAATGTCTAGTTAACAAATTGTAAGCTGCTCTGATAGCCTTGGCTGAAGAGTGGGGTATAAATAAATTATCATCATCATCATCATCATCATCTGTGGAAACCTAGGATTGGTAGTGAATGCCTCTCCAGACAGGCATTCAAAACAGAATGCTTTTAAAGAATGACCTGGGATACTATATTGTTTAAACATATTTTAAGTATTTTTTAAATCTTTTTAAAGTATTTGATATTTTAGCACTGGATTTATTATTAATTAATTATTGTAGTAATTTAATCCTATTTTAACATATATATTTTTTTGGGGGGTGTATTTTTTAACTGTACAGTCATCCCTCCATATTTGCGGCTTTGATATTTGCGGCTTTGATTATTCACGGATGTCATTAATATGTTCTCTCTAGGACTGTCTAGGTCCTTCAGTGCAACTCTGTGGTCAACTTTAACTAAAAGTTGCACTGAAAGACCATTTGTAGCTACTCCAGTGCCATTCTATGGTCAGTGTATGTTGGACATTGACCTCAGAGTTGCACTAGAGGACCTAGAGCAGTGATGGCGAACCTATGGCACGCGTGCCAGAAGTGGCACTCAGAGCCTTTTCTGTGGGCACATGTGCTGTCACCCCAGCACAGAGTTTGCCAGAGTTTGTTACTAGAAAGCCAGAGGGACATGGCACTTTGAAATTAATAAGTGGGTTTTGGGTTGCAGTTTGGGCACTCGGCCTCTAAAAGGTTCACCATCACTGACCTAGAGATTCCTAGAGAGGTGTCCTCTCAGGGAAAAACAGTGTCTTTGTTATTTGCGGTTTTTCCATATTCACGGGGGTCTTGTTCCCCTAAGCCTAGCCAATATGGAAGGACAACTGTATTGTGTTCTTTAATATTATAAGCTGCCCTAAATCCTAGTCTTGGGAGAAGGATGGGATATTATCATTATCATCATCATCATCATCATCATCATCATCATCATCATCTCCCAATG
>NW_024838485.1:0-1181 GCF_019175285.1 Sceloporus undulatus
ATGCATGACAAGGACTGACTTGTAGGCAAAACATTTCCCACAATGTTGGCACTTGTATGGCTTCTCTCCTGTGTGGATTCTCTGATGTATCATGAGGTCTGACTTCCAAGAAAAACCTCTCCCACACTGCTGGCATTTGTATGGCTTCTCTCCAGTGTGGATTCTCTGGTGTGTCATTAGGCTTGACTGCTGAGAAAAGCATTTCCCACAATGCTGGCAGTTGTATGGCTTCTCTGATGTGTGGACTCTCCCATGACTGACAAGTTCTTCTGTAAAGAAGGATAATGATAGATAATACTGAATATCAGAGTTAAGAGAGGAAAGTGTTAGCTCAAGATTTAGCCCTATGTTTACTTCTCCCTATTTGATATTAAATTAAGTTGGAGTCAGATTCCAATAACTCATTGGCAAAGGCAGAGTAAGGGGGCTGGAACCTGGACTCAAATTTTGGTGAGGGTCAAGTGACAGGGAGCAGCCTTAAAACAGCCTTAAAACATTATAAGACAGGCATGGACTACTGATGAGGTTTGGAGGAGATCTCAGGGGCAACTCCACATTGTATTGCCTGGGGGGGGGGAATAAATTATATTTTGCCCCCAACATCCAACAGCATCTGTTTGGGGAAGAGGAGGCCATTTTGCCACTGTTGGGCCCTCTCTGAGCCATTGCAGGCCCAAGGGAGGGCTTTCCCCCAAGAAGACTCTCCAGAGCCTTAAAAGGACAGAAGAAGGGCCAAAAATGGTAGGAAACTTGCTCAGGGATGTGCTGAGTACCATTTGGGTGTGAAAAGCATTAATCTCCATGGCTTCTTTCCACAGAATCCTAGAAGTGGCAGTTTAGGATGGAGTATTTACAATCCTTAGAAACTGGAGAGCAATAGTGCCCCACTGAACTACAGATTCAGATATTCTACAGGATGTTGCTATCACAATTAAACTAGGCTTGAAAGGGATCTAGGACTCCTACTAGACTGCAAGTTGAACATGGCCCACCAGTGTGAGGCGGCAGCTAAAAAGGCCAATGTGATTCTAGGCTGCATCAATACAAGAATAGTTTCTAGATCAAGGGAAGTAATAGTGCCAATCTATTCTGCTTTGGTCAAGCCTCACTTGGAATAATCCTGTGTCCAGTTCTGGGCCCCACAATTCAAAAAGGATGTTGACAAATTGGAGCATGTCCAA
>NW_024838486.1:0-1181 GCF_019175285.1 Sceloporus undulatus
GTTTTCCCAATCTGTGAAATGCTGGGGGATATGGAAGAATATCTCTGGACTTAAATTGAGGGTGGGCCCAGTGGCCCTGAAGCCCAGAGTACTCCTCAGAACTGTTTTTTAAAAATGAAATTTGCCTCTGAAATTGGGTGAGATTTGACTAAATGCACTATAATTCATTGGTAACTAAATGTACTATACATGTTGGGATAGTCAGTATCGTAATCAATCAATAATATCTCAGAAATGGCCTAACTTATATTGTTCATCATATTATATATTGAAAGGATTTGAGACAAACTGGATCTCAAAGGATGTAGCTTTTTGCTTGCTTGCAGAATTTAAAGTTTATTTCAGAAATAATATTTGCAATGCACCATGTGATTTCCTCCCCTTTTATTTAGTCACTCTCTGGATGAGGGCTATTTTCTGTTGCAGGTGACCTTTGCGGATGTGGCAGTATATTTCACCGAGGAGGAATGGAAATTGTTGACGACAAAGCAGAAACTTATGTACAGTTCTGTAATGATGGAAAATTATGACAATGTGGCCTCTGTGGGTAAGGAACCTGAATCCATTGCCCTTCCTGTGAAGATTGAGAGCCCTTTCATAATCCACTGTCAGAGCACTATGATGACTTGCATCCATTGTTCCATGTCCTTTTCTCTGGAGTAGCAGAAAGCAAGCCTGCTCCATCCAGAATATGACATCTCTTCAAATATTTGAACAGGGCTGTCATATCCACTCTTGACCTCCTCTTCTCCAAGCTAAACATAACAAGCTCCCTAAGTAATTCCTCAAAGAGCATGGTTTCCAGACCATTCACCATTTTGGTTTCCCTCCTCTGGACATGCTCCAGCTTCCCAACATCTGTTCGAATTGTGCTCCCAGAACTGGACACAGGATTATTGCAAGTGAGCCCTGACCAAAACAGAACAGAGTGGCACTATTACTTCCCTTGATCTTGATACTATACTCCTATTGATACAGCCTAGAATCACATTGGCATTTTTAGCTGCTGCATCACACTGTTGACACATGTTCATCTTGTGCTGTACTACAATTCCTAGTTCCCTTTCACACGTAATTTAATTGTCATAACAATTTCCTGTGGAATCTTGGAATTTCTAGTTTTAGTGAGGGACTATTGTTCTCCACTTTGTAAGGATTCTAAATATCCAATCCTAAACTGC
>NW_024838487.1:0-1181 GCF_019175285.1 Sceloporus undulatus
TTTCGTAACCCGATCATTTCGTATCCCGAGGCACCAGTGTATTTTTGGACAGAGTCTACACTTGTTTTTCCCCCAGATCTTCAATAGAGCTTTTCTTACGAAATGATTTGTGCTTTCTTTATGAACTTTCTCTTTACCATAAATTAGGTATCCATTCCACCCAAATCTTAAATGTTCACCCTCCAGACATAACAACTGTTCATTCTTTAACAGAACCCATTCTCTAATCCAAACTAAACAACAAGCAGCATAATAAAGTCCTCTTCTAATTTTGTCATCACAAAATATTTTCCTTTTTATCCTGGCTCTTTTTTTTTATTCCAAATACATTTTGAGATTTCCTTTTGCCATAGATTCAATGTTTTTTCATTCTGGATGATGGGTATCGCTTGGATCAGAAACAGTATTTCAGGAAGTAAACTCATTTAGATCAGTTGACATTTTTCCTAATAGCGATAGGTGTAATTTCCCTCATTTTTCTAGGTCTTTTCTGATTTCCTTCCATGTGTCTCATAGTTATTGTGAAATAGATCTGAGTTTTTATTTGTTACATTTATTCCTAGATAAAGTATTTAACTTTCTTTCCCACTTTAAATCCAATAATTTCTTCCTGCATTTGTTCTTCCTTTTCCCCATATTTTTTGTTATTAATGTTGTTTTGTCTCTGTTTCCTTTTAGTCCTGAAACATATTCCAATTCCACTATTACATCCATCAATTGTCTTGTGCTCTTTTCTGGGTTCTCCAGGGAATACAAATGTCGTCTGAGAAGACTCTCATTTGGGACTTTATGCCTGTAAAGCATGGGCTCAGTCTCTCAGCTGCAACCTTTCCACACAATCCTGGACTGAAACATTTAAACAGAGGTTCTCTTTCAGCTCCAGGAATAGAGACCTACCTTCAGTACAAAGATCCTGATTCCTGCAGCCCCAGAAAGGCCTCTTCTGCAGCCCTTTATGGCCGGAGCTTCCCTGGGTCAGAGGCCGTCTCCTCAGCCTTAGAGAACGGTTGCTCTATGTGCGAAGGAGGAGGAGGTCCAAGGGCTAAGGGAGGGAAGGCAATGGGGAAAGGTCAGTGCCAATGGCCATAGTGGGCAGAAGGTGACAATGCCTAGGAAACTCCTCAGAGTCCCAGCCATTCTAGGAATGAGTGGCAGGACAGGAGAGAAAGAGAGGCCTCTGT
>NW_024838488.1:0-1181 GCF_019175285.1 Sceloporus undulatus
CGCCATCTTCACCCTCATGCCGACTAACGATGCTTGTCTCTGCGCCCCGAAAGGCCCAGAGAACTGTCTTAAACTTACAGCATTCACAAGATTCTCTCTCTGAGGGTTTGGAGGCAAGACTAATAATAGTAATAACAATAATATCAATAATTAATATCCTGCTTTCCAATTGATTTATTTAGAATTTTAGGGAAGGTTCAGGTTTGATTTGCCCTTAGCACTGTTGAACTGTATTTTCGGTGGGCTGTGAAAGATTGCATAAATGTGTTCACATAAAACCACTTTGTATTTTCTGCAGGTGTGGAAAGAACCAAGATGGCTTCCAAAGGAAGGGAGAGAAGAGAAACGACCCTCAGTTCCTCCTTTGTGGAAGAAACTGGAGGAAAGAAGACCTCCTTTTTTGTGGTGGAGCCATTGGGAATTTGACTGACTAGGATGCAATGGGGGTGTTATTTACAATCCTCAGTCTTTCAGCGAAGGCTATTTTCTATTGCAGATCACCTTTTGAGATGTGACAGTGTTCTTCATAGAGGAGGAATGGCCACTCTTGAGTCCAAAGCAGAAATTTTTGTACAGCGAGGTGATGATGGAAACCTATGAAAATGTGTCCTCTGTGAGTAAGGACCCTTTGCCTTCCTATAGAATGGGGCAAGTGTTCTAGAAAGCTACATTGCATGCAACACTGGCTCCAATTTCATTTTTATAGCAACATCCTGTGAAATCATGGAATTTGTAGTTTGTAGTTTCTAGAACTGCCCACATTACACCAGTTCTTAAATCCCTCCACTGGTTGCCCATTAGTGTCTGGGCAAGATACAAGGTGTTGGTTGTAACCTTTAAAGCCCTACATGGCTTGGGTCCTGACTACTTGCGGGAGTGCCTTCTTCCACACAATCCTCCCTTCACTGGAAAATATCTCCTAAAGCCTAAGAAGACTAGATTGGCTTCAACAACCCAGAGGACCCTTTCTTCTGCCACTCCTAGGGTTTGGAATGACCTCCCGGAAGAGACCCGTCACATCACCACCTTAGAAGCCTTTAAAAAGGCTGTTAAGACAGATCTCTTTCAGCAGGCCTTTCCAGATTAGGGCTTTTCACTGTCACTGACACTGTTATTGATACCGATACCCCAGCTATCCTGCATAGATAGAAGTTCTCCCCTCAGCCTCTCCACCCTATCTA
>NW_024838489.1:0-565 GCF_019175285.1 Sceloporus undulatus
CTGGGCCACATGGCATCGACAACATTCGTCACCCCCTGGGCAAGACTTCGTCTTCGACCTCTCCAATCCTGGTTCCTCTCTGTCTTCTCTCCGTTGGAGGACCCTCCTTCAAAGTGGCTCACGGTACCGAGACCGGTGGCCGCTTCCCTCAGATGGTGGCTAGACAGCTCCAACATCTGCACCGGGATGCCCTTTCATCAGCCCCAGGCACAACTGACTCTGACAACAGATGCATCCCTGGAGGGATGGGGTGCCCACCTGCTCGACCTCGTCGTCAAGGACAGGTGGTCCGCACAAGACAAGCTCCTCCACATCAACGCTTTGGAGGTGCTCGCAGTGGAGAAGGCTTTGAGGGCGTTCGAGTTTGCTGTCACAGGAAGAGTGGTCCTCCTGAGGACGGACAACACCACCGTGATGTACTACATCAACAAACAAGGTGGTACCAGATCCAGGACCCTGCTCGACCTCACGCTCCGCATCTGGGACTGGTGCATCCAGAGGCGCGTCCTCCTCCAGGCGATTCACCTTCCCGGGGAGGACAACGAGTTGGCAGACCGCCTCAGCA
>NW_024838489.1:665-1181 GCF_019175285.1 Sceloporus undulatus
TCAGAGTGGTGTCCAAGATGACAACGGACCGCTCGCATGCGATCCTGATCACCCCGTGGTGGCCGAGACAGCCGTGGTTCGCATCCCTTCTCCACCTCTCCAGGAGATGCTTCCTCCGTCTCGATCCTCGCCCGGACCTGCTGTCGATCCAGGACTGACGGATTCTCCACCCGGACATCGAGAGCCTGCCGCTAGTAGCCTGGAAGATACAGCTCTGACTGCCCTGCCGGAGGCAGTGAGGACGGTGATCCTGGCTGTGAGGAAACCTTCCACCCAGTGGTCCTATGCCCTGAAATGGAGGAGATTTTGCCTCTTCCTTGACCAAAAGGGCTTGTCTCCTGCACAGGTGTCCACTCCAGTGGTACTGGAGTTTTTGATGGCACTTTTGGATGGAGGGCTGTCCCTCACATCCATCAAATGCTACCTGTCTGCCATCTGTGCCAAATACCAGTTCGGGGGGAGGGTTTCTTTCTTCAAAGACCCCTTAGTGAAGGGGTTCCTGAAGGGTTGTGCCAA
>NW_024838490.1:0-1181 GCF_019175285.1 Sceloporus undulatus
TTTATACTTGTAATGGAAATATTTAGTAATAAAATAAGGAAAGATGACAGGATCCAAGGTTTGGAATTTACCAAATATAAATTTAAACTCCGTGCGTTTGCGGATGATATGGTGATTATTTTGGAGAACCCTAAAAAATCAATCCAAATATTAGAAGAAGTTCTGGAAGATTTTGGTACATTATCTGGGCTTAAGGTGAATAAAAGGAAAACTGGGATCCTACTTAAAAATTTGTCCAAAAGGGAATCAGAGGAATTAGGATCTCTTACTCAATTCCAGCTGATTAATAAAATTAAATATCTAGGTATAACTTTGACAGAGAACAACCAAGACTTGTATATAAACAATTATGTTCCGGTCTGGGAGAATATAAAGGGTGATTTAAAAAAATGGGGAAAACAACGATTATCGTTGTTAGGAAAGATTGCTACAATACAAACGAATGTTCTTCCTAAAATGCTGTTCCTATTTCAAACATTGCCATTTGTAACTAATAAGACCCCCTTTAAGAACTGGGAAAAAGATATGGTAAAATTTTTGTGGCAAGAAAAGAAACCCAGGGTGAAGCTTAAGGTATTGCAAGATACTAAGAACAGAGGAGGGCTGGGATTACCTAATTTGGAGTTATATCATAATGCTTGTGCTCTAAACTGGATTAGAGATTGGATTCTGTTGGAAGACCACAATATGAGTTGTATTGAAGGTTATGGTCTAAAGTTAGGCTGGCATGCATATATTTGTTTCGGATCAAGTAACGACATTAAGTTATTTAAACAACACTATACAGTATTAGAAATTCGCTTTACATTACTTGGAACAAATACAAGAATTTATTATACAGAGGGTTACCTAAATGGACTTCTCCGCAGGAGGCTTACCACAAGAATGAAGGCAAAGCTTTGACTGATTGGCTGAGGTATGAGAATCTAGTAATAAGAGCTGGAGGACAAGAGGTTTTAAAATCAGATGAGGATATAGCAAAACTAGATCCACAGATTACATGGATAAAACGTTGGCAAATTAGAGAAGATTGGAAGAGAGATAAAGATGTTCTTGATAAAGAAGAGGCTCAATCCCAATTTGATAAGATTATTAGAGGCACTAGATTTAAATTAATTAAAAAAATTTATATATTTCTATTAAGTTTGGAGATGTGGGACGAAACAGTGAAAACCAATATG
>NW_024838491.1:0-1181 GCF_019175285.1 Sceloporus undulatus
TAAAAAGAAACGGCATTTGCGCCGATTTCAAAAGACCCGCGCTAGGGGCCATTTAACACGGAACGGGTGTGCAAGCCCCGGATTCGCTTGTGTGAGATTCGGGGTGAGTAGGAACTTCACGTGATTGAATCGGTTTCAAAACCGATTTTTTTTGTAATGTGAATGAGCCCCCTGTTGATGCCCAGGAGAAGGTCATCAGCTAAGGCATCCATGGCAGCCTCAACTCCATATCCTGTCCTAAAGCCGGTTTGAAATGAAGCTAGACAACTGGTTTCATTCAAGACAACATTCCTCTTGAACACTTTGCTTAAAAATGGCATTTGGGATTCTGGCCTATAACTGTTCATCTCCAGAGGGTCTAGGGAAAGTTTTTTCAGAAGTGGCCTAACAGCCGCTTCCTTCAAACAAGATGGAACGTGATCTTCCCTAAGGGATGCATTGACAATATCTCTCAGAAGCATCCTCAAGGCATCTCCCCCTGGATGGCCAGCCATAAAGGGCAAGGATCAAGAGGGCATGTTGTCTTCTTCACACTACCAAAGAGCTTGTCCACATCCACATTATTCACAGACTCAAACTGATCCAGTTAAATCTCATCCACGGAGTTGCTGGACATCTCACCAGTCGGTTCTGCAGCAACACCAGCGTCCAAGTTGGATCTTATATGAGAGATTTTACCTGCAAAATAGTTGTTAAACATGTCACAGTGGGCTGTTGTCGAGTCAAGTAGTGGGTTCTGCATAGATGGGATCTGTGTCAGATCCCTTACCACCCTAAACAGTTCTGCTGGATATGAATTTGCAGGTGCGATATGTGCAGAGCAGAAGGATCTCTTCGACGCATGCATTGCCACTCCATAGGAAGAAAGAAATTCCCATGTTGTGTCTTGTTACATAAGAGTTGGGATTTCCGCTAGTAGAAGAAGCTTGCAGTGGTGAAAGGCCATATCTTTGGTGGGAGGCATTCAATTTGTGACAGTGCCTATACCAGAGGGGTAGAAAAACGGTCTTGGGCCAGGACCCTCCAGTTTGGAGGCTGGATGGCCATCTGCCTGGTACTTTGATTGTTTCTTCCTTGTGGCAATATGGAGTTAGACTGGATGATTCTTGAGGTCTCTTCCAATGCTAGGATTCAATGGGAGGAAGTTAGAGGAGAAAGCAGAATATTGACCTTCTTAGTAG
>NW_024838492.1:0-1181 GCF_019175285.1 Sceloporus undulatus
CCAGGGAAGGGAAGAGGGCCCTGCAGTGTTCTCTGCCTTTTGTGGCAAAAGAACTTGACCAAAGAGACTGGAAATCAAATACTGTACATAAATCAGAGGTAGGCAACCTTTTTGAGCCGGGGGCCGGGTTGCTGTCCCTCAGACAACTGGGGGGCCGAAGCCAAAAAATAAATAATTAAATAATTTTTTTAAAAATTAAATAAATAAATAAACTGGGACAAATGTAGGATAACATTTTCAAACGGAGGACACTTTTTTTTTAAAAAAATGGAGGACACGTGAAAAAATTTGCTGATTTTTTAAAAAAATGTTAATATAAATGCATGTTTCTGAGGATTCTATAGACAATTGCCCCCTTGCCCGCCGCTTGCCCCCCTTGCCCACCTCCTCCTGATAGGCCAAAGGCCCCACGCCATCACGCAAGAGGCCAAAGGCTCCGGCTGCAATCGGCGGCAGGACCAGGCTGGGGCCGGTCCCAAGGCCTTGCCGGGCTGCATCCGGCCCGCGGGCCGCAGGTTGCCTACCCCTGACATAAATAATAAAACTTGGATGATTGGGAGAGGCTGCCATAGACTTATATCAGTTAGTGAAGCAAACTGTCAGGACCTACCTGGAAAACCTTTCATGTGCTAAAAAAGTCTCCCATCACACAAGAAATCTAGATGACCAGGAACGAAGATTGCAGCCTTGTCTTTTCAGTCTCACCCCATTCTTGAAGATCAAGGTAGCTAAGGAAAAGAGAAGGGAGGATGTTCCAATATGTCCCACTCTATTCATATCCTGAAGTGATCAAATCAAATTTGGGATTCACCTTGTGCTCCCGTCCTTAATCACTCTCTGGATGAGGGCTATTTTCTATTGCAGATCACCTTTTGAGATGCCGCAGTGTTCTTCACAGAAGAGGAGGAAAGGCCATTCTTGAGTCTGAAGCAGAAATTTCTATACAGGATTTGGAAACCACAAAGCCCTATGAGGAAAGACTTAGGGAACTAGGGATGTTTAGCCTGGAGAAGAGAAGGTTAAGAGGTGATATGATAGCCCTGTTTAAATATTTGAAGGGATGTCATATTGAGAGCTTGTTTTCTGCTGCTCCAGAGACTAGAACGTGGAACGATGGATGCAAAGTGCAGGAAAGGAGATTCCACCTCAATATTAGGAGGAACCTCCTGACAGTAAGGGAT
>NW_024838493.1:0-711 GCF_019175285.1 Sceloporus undulatus
CACTTCCTTCCTTTTGGCCCAAGGATCCTGGCCTCCTTCTGACTCTGGAGCCTCAGGAGAGAAAGAGAGGACTGTGTTCAACTGAGGCCTCAGAGAAGGTTCTGGAACATTATTCCCAACAGTCACAAGCAGCACACAAAATGTCCGCTGGAACACAAAATGGCCACTTCTGCCTCAGCGTTTGGCAGTTGGCAGCTTGAAGCCGTCAGGGAATCCAAAATGGAGGATGAAAGGGCCCCAAAGTCAGAAGGGATCCCAAAAAGGATTTCCCAACCTTAAAACACCTGATGCTATAATTTAGAGACTCCCTGAGGCAGTCTATATAAGTAACTCTTTATAAGTCTTTGAAAATAAATAAAGTTATGAATAATAATAATAATAAGAAACATTAACCAAGACCTATTTCTCCCTGTGGCTTTTCCCTCTGAGGCCTCTGTGCATGCCCAGGAGTCTCTTCTTCTTCTCCTTTTTCCCCTGAAGAATCCTCCAGAGGCCTCTCCTAAGCCTTTCTCCTCCTCTTCCTCAGGCCCTCCTCCTGCTCCTCCTCCTCTTCCTCAGGCCTTTCCCTAAGCTTCCTCCTCCTCCTTCTCAGGCCCTCCCTCTTAGCCTTCTCCTCCTCCTCCTTTGTCCTTTCCTCTAAGCCTGCCTCCTCCTCATGCTCTTCCTCTAAGCCCTCCTGATCCTCCTCCTCCTCAGATCCTTCCTCTAAGC
>NW_024838493.1:811-1181 GCF_019175285.1 Sceloporus undulatus
CTCCTCCTCCTCAGGACTTTTCTCTAAGCCTTCCACCTTCTCCTCCTGAGGCCCTTCCTCTAATTCCTCTCCTCCTCCTCCTCCTCCTCCTCCTCCGGCCCTTCACCTAAAAGCCCTCTTCCTCCTAAGGCCCTTCCTATAAGCCTTCCTCCTCCTCCTCAGCCCCTTCCTCTAAGCTTTCCTCCTCCTCCTCCTCCTCCTCCTCCTCCTCAGGCCCTTCACCTAAAAGCCATCTTCCTCCTAAGGCCCTTCCTATAAGCCTTCCCCCTCCTCCTCAGCCCCTTCCTCTAAGGTTTCCTTCTCTTCCTCTTCCTCCTCCTCCTCCCCCCTCCCCCAAAAAGTCCAGTCCTCCTCTCCCCTCTTGGAAGTC
>NW_024838494.1:0-1181 GCF_019175285.1 Sceloporus undulatus
ACGAAGGGCAAAGAAATTTCTTAGAGCCAGATATAACTCTTGATGAACTTTTAGAAGCAATAGAGGAAGAGAAAGCCCATAAAACCCCAGATGGCTTTCCCTTATATGTCTATAAAGCATTTAAAGAAGAGTTATACCAAGTTTCCAAAGAAGCTCTTACTGGTAAAATACCAGATACATGGAAAGAAGCGAATGTTACCTTAATTTTGAAAGAAAGCAAAGCAGACGATGACCCTGCTAATTATAGGCCTCTCTCGTTATTAGACTCTGACTACAAAATATACACAGCAATTTTGGCTAAAAGATTTAAAAAGCTCTTAAGTGAAATTATTGATGTGGATCAGAAAGGTTTTCTCCCTGGAAGACAACTAAAAGAGAAAACATGGCATGCCTTGAATATTTTGGAGGACTATCATAGACATAATGGCAAACAGCCAGGTTTATTTCTTTTAGACCTACAAAAAGCATCCGATTCTGTAAATTGGAACACAATGTTTAAAATCTTAGAGGCGATGAATATAGGAGATAGTTTTCGTAGACGGAAAGAGAGATTGTATTCGGATCAAAAGGCTAATATTTTAAGAAACGGAGAGGAAACCCCCTCCTTTCCAATTAAAAAGGGAACGCGTCAAGGATGCCCCTTATCTCCCCTTCTCTTCTTAGTTGTGATTGAGATCTTAATTAGGAAGGTAAAATTGGATATTGATTTGACGGGAGTAACAATGAAAAAACATATATATAAAATAAAAGCCTATGCGGATGATTTGTTTATAGATCTAGAGGAGCCCTTAGATAATGCAGATAAGCTTTTCAAGGCTCTAAAAACATTGGAGACTTTAGTGGTTTCAGAGTGAATTTACCAAAATCCGTGATTTTAACGAAAATTATGAATAAAGAACAAATGTCCAAAGTAACCGGATTCACTGGAATTGAAGTTAAAGGGAAAATTAGATATTTAGGATTAATTATTTCAAGTAAAACAAATGAACTCTTCGGGAATAACTATGGCACTCTGTGGAAAAAAGTTTAAAATGAAATTAATAATTGGAATAAACTGCACTTATCCTTCTTAGGTAAGATAGTTGCCATTAAAATGAAGATATTACCTAAAACCCTCTTTTTATTTCAAACTCTCCCTATTATAATCCCAGAGAAAATGCTTAAGAATTGGCAAAGGGATT
>NW_024838495.1:0-1181 GCF_019175285.1 Sceloporus undulatus
CCTGCTTGGGAGTGGGACATGTAGTTGTAGAATTGGGCAGGGGGGGTTATTTGGCCAGAAAGAGAAGTACATTTCTGCCATCTGTCTAGGAATAATGCCAAAATGTCCTCCATTTTGAGCAGCCAAAGAAACATGCATTTATATTAACATTTTTTTAAAAGTATCAAATTTTTCATGTGTCCTCCATTTTTAAAAATGTGTCCTACATTTGAAAATGTGGCCCTACATTTGTCCTGGTTTGGAGGTCCCGACTTATGGCAACCCTATCCTCATCCCTTTTCTCTTTTTATACAGAAACAAATCCAACACAGCTATGTCTTTGGAAAATGTTAAATGTACAGACACTCTATTTTGTCTGCCTCACAGGGTTGTTGTTATGATGATATGAAACAATTATTACGATAAACTTTGAATAAAGGGGGGGTATCTAAGGACATCAATTGATTGATGCACATTATAAGCTCCGCTGGCTTCTTCATCAGGCAAGGTGTTAAAAACCATACGGGAGAAATGAAAAATGGAAGATGCTGGTGGTAGGCCTGCATTTTGCTGTTTTTGTTCTTAGTTTCTCAAGAAGCCTTCATGCTTTTGCATCAGGAAAACTTTAGGCGGTGTTGAGGTAAAACATGCCAAAGCACAGATGCTATGCCCTCCAAATGAGAACAGAAATGGCAAAACACAGGCCTATGACTAACATCTTCAATGATTTTTTCCTTATATATGGTTTTAAACACCTTGCCCGATGAAGAAGCCAGTGGAGCTCCAAAAGCTTGCAACATGTAATATATTGTGCATTTGGGTCGGTCCCATCAAGGTTTGAGTGGATTTTGGACGTTTTTTGGATTAACACAGAGTCCAAAACAAGGGAGCCAAAAGCAACCACTTAATAGGCATCCAGTTTATTTGATGTGTTGAAGAGCCTTCCAGATGCCAGAGAGGCCACTGCTGTGCCTCCCTTCATGGAGCAGATCCTCCCCAATAAAACTCCATCCCACTCTTTCCCTGGGGCCTGCAGGAGGAGGAGGAGGAGGCTGGCTGGCTTTCCCCAACTAACTAAAAAGTTTGTAACGTTTGGGCTCTTCCCTCAGTGCCTGCTCCTTCATTGCTGAGGCAGAGGCTGCTGCTGGACCCAGGCTCCCTTCTGGACCAGGAAAGGCCCAAGGGCTCCCTCCTGCTCCCCT
>NW_024838496.1:0-1181 GCF_019175285.1 Sceloporus undulatus
TGGCTCACACTAGTGTTAAGATTGACTGATATGATTAGACATCTGCCGGAGTAAAAACAGAATTCTATTTGGCCTCAATTGCTTTTTACCATGTCTTGAATATCTGATGATCCTCTCTCCAAGGGATACATAATCTGGTGCTCTTCAGTTGTTTTAGACTACAACTCCCAGACAAGCCCCAGACAATAGTAGAGCACAAATTTAATGACTCTGTTCACTTTGAGAGAAATGACAAGAGTCCAGTTGCAGCTTCTTGTCTCAATGCACTCCACAACTAAAAGAGCACCTTAGTTGTCATTTCCCAGTGCCTTGATCTGGAGCACCTCAGAAACCCTTAGGCTAGGACTCTCCCTGGTATAGGATTATGGGAGTCAGGAGCAGCCATTAATCACCGTAAACATAATACTTCATCATGTTTATCAGAAATTACAAGATTATTAAGCCCAAATTAGGATCTTGTAAATTTTGAACAGGATACTGACCAAAGTGTTCAGATGCTAAGAACAACAATAACAACAACAACAACAGAAAATGTGCAAAATCTTTTATAATCAGACCAAATGGAGAAGGAGTTTTTTCCTTCTCATTCTTGCATGTTTTAATGAGGGACGATTTACATCTAACAGAAAGGCCCTCTGAAATTCCAAGCTTATTTTGAAAATAACATAATTATTTCTAGATTTGTTTTTGTAAGTATGGATGTTCTTCACTAATTTGGTTCCTGATAGGAGTAATGCTTTGATTGTATATTCCTACATGGCAAAGCGTTGGAATGCTATGCTCCTTGAGGTCTCTTCCAGCATCAATTGCAGCAGCTGCTATGGTGATAGGGATGGAGTCTGGTCAGGATTTACTACATAGCTATGTGACTACCGTGATTATATTTCAAGGCAGAACATAGAGGATTCCAGACACTGACTCTACTTGGACTCTAGGTTAGTAAGAGAGGAAGAATAGACCAAGTACATAATTAAGAAAATCCCTTTAGTAAAAATAGCTGCACTCTTTTTAGTAGTAGAGCAACAATGCTTCTCCCCGACCATTTGGGCTGGGGAGGAGATTTTGCTGGCCTCTCATTAGAGACCAGCATGTTAAAGGAAAACAGCATGCTCTGCTGGCTGTTGGGAGAGGAGGGGGGCGGGGTTTAGCCTGCTTGAGGCTTCCCTGCCCAAACTCCTCTC
>NW_024838497.1:0-1181 GCF_019175285.1 Sceloporus undulatus
GGGGCCAGACCAAGGTCTCACTGTGGCCTGGAAGGATGTCCCAAGGAGAGGGCTAGCTGGGTGGCCAGGGAGGTACTCATACAATCTTTCTATTTCTTCTGCCCTTTTTAACTTTGCTTCCAATGTCTTGAATTTGGATGAGATCTGGAGTTAAAGGCAAAGGATCCGTGAAATTTCTTTTGCTGTATATTAAGATGTTCAGCCTTTTTGTATCTTGTTGCAGCAAAGAAAGCAGCAGAGCAATGGCCCCCATCAGTTTCTTTTTGGCTTATTGGGGGCCATCCTTGAGGGAGCCTTGGACAATGGGCTTTGCAGGAGCTCCTCTCAGACCAAAAGAAAATGAGAAGATGCATCTGTGGATGATGGGCTCTACAGTGGCTCAACTATGCACAGGAGGCCCTTGGAAGCACACTTAGAGAGATAGACCTAGGGCTCATTTGCAATTAAGTTTAAACCAATCTGGATCTTTTCATTCTCCTCTTGGAATCATTTCTTTTTTGACACATTGCACCATTTCAAAAGGCCTGTCAGTCATTTCAATCAATTCCCTGCAGCAGGTATTCTCCAATGATTCCCTATGGGCATGTATTCTACTATTATGCTCTATGGATAAATATACTCCAATCATTTCATATGTTTAAGTATTCTCCAATGATTCTTCATGACTAAGTATGCTTCCATGATTCCCTATTGGAAAGTTTTCCCCTATGGCTCTCTATGGGAAAGTGTTCTCCTATGTTTTCCTATAGCCATGTATTCTCCAATGATTCTCTATGGGAAAGTATCTTCCAATGATTCCCTATGGGAAAGTGTTCAGAGCAAAAGAGAAAGGAGAAGGTGCTTCTGTGGATGATGGGAGCAACAGTCATTCAGCCATGGACAGGGTTTGCACAACTTCCAAAGGCATATCAATCATTTCAATGAATTCCTTTTGAGAAAGTATTCTCCAATGATTGTCTATGGAAAATTGTTCTCCAATCATAATAATAATAATAATAATAATAATAATAATCCACTTAATCACTTGGAATCCATGCGGATTTCAACAATAAAATGAGACACAGTTAAAAGCTCTAAAACCCACTATCCCTCCCCAGTATAAAAACATAGTAATATTACAAAGAGATTAAACCAGAGAACATTAAAACAATAGCATAAAATAACAGTTAAAATCAATAGAG
>NW_024838498.1:0-1181 GCF_019175285.1 Sceloporus undulatus
GTATTGCTACATGGCAGAATCATTCTATGTATTCCTACATGGCAGAATCATTCTATGAATTCCTGAGTGGGATACTTAAACAATGTATTCCTGCATAGGAGAACCATTCTATGTATTCCTACATGGCTGAATAATTCTTTCCATTCTTACATGGCAGAATCATTCTATGTATTACTACATGGGACAAACATTCGATGTATCCCAGCATAGGCGAATGATTCTATGTATCCCAACATGGGAGAATCATTCTATGTATTCCAGCATGGGAGAATCATTCTATGAATTCCAACATGCGAGAAGCATTCTATGTATGAATGTATGGCAGAAGCATTCTATGTATTCCTATATTGCAGAAGCATTCTATGTATACCTGCATGGGAGAACCATTCTATGTATTACTGCATGACAGTATCATTCTATGTATTCCTACATGGCAGAATCACTCTATGTATTCCTGCATGGGAGATTTAATCAATATATTCCTACATAGGAGAAGCATTCTATGTATTCCGAAATGGAAGAAGTATTCAATGTATCCTTGCATTGGAGAAGAATTGCTGCATGGGAGAAACATTCTATATATATCTGAATGGGAGAAGTATTCTATGTATTCCTGCAAGGGAGAAACATTCGATGTATCCCAGCATAGGAGAATGATTCTATGTATCCCAGCATGGGAGAATCATTCTATGTATTCCTACATGGCAGAAGTTTTCTATTTATACGTCCATTCCAGAAGCATTCTGTTTATTCCTACATGGGAGAAGTTTTCTATGTATTCCTACATGGGAGATGCATTCTATGTATTCCTACCTGGCAGAAGCATTCTATGTATCCCTGCATGGGAGAAGTATTCGATTTATCCCTGAATGTGAGAAGCATTCTATGTATTCCTACAAGGTTGAAACAATCTATGTATTCCTACATTGCAGAAGCATTCTATGTATACTTGTATGGGAGAATATTTCTATGTATCCCTGCATGGGAGAACCATTCTATGTATTCCTGCATGACAGAATCATTCTATGTGTTCCTTCATAGCAGACTGAATCAAAATATTCCTACATGGGAGAAGCATTCTATGTATTCCTACATTGCAGAAGCACTCTATGTATAGCTGCATGGGAGAAGCATTCTATGTATTCCTACATTGCAGAAGCATTCTATGTATTCCTACATGG
>NW_024838499.1:0-1181 GCF_019175285.1 Sceloporus undulatus
AAGAGAAAGTATGAGAAACATTTGTGCTGACATTCGGAGAACTATAGCAAAAGAACTGCATATCTGGTTGAATGACTGTAGGACATGAGTTAGCAACTGCAGCATAGTTCAACTTTTGCCTCCAGAAACCTGTGGCAGCTCACCTCACCCCATTCTTGGCCCCTAACTGCTACTGGAAAACACTCACTATGCACCTTCAGAGTACTTTTTGGAGTTTGGAGCTATCTAGGTGTTCTTTCCACAAAAATTCAAAGAGCATCTATCAAATGAGAAAGGATTTAATTTTTAAGCAACTTGATTTGAACCCTCATCAGCTGAGTGGTGATCTATACAATACTCTGAGCTCCTAATTTGGGGTCTAAGGCCAAAAGAAGAGGCTTCTGGCCATTGTGTGTGTGGGGGGTGACATTCAGATGATGCACGCCCTCATGGTGGTCAGAAGCCGCTCCAACACTGCGATGCTTTAGACCTGATCAAAAAGAAGCTAGAACAGGGTTCCTGCTAGCAGCTGGCTTGGGACTGTGTCAGCAGCCCAATTTGGAATCAGGCCGTGTGGTTGCCGCTGTCATGGCACAATTATGGTCAAAGCTGCTTCTGGCCACTCCTGGTGGGCTGTCTGCTTCGCCCCTAAGTCTCCTTTGCTAGAATGAAAGTTCTGTGCTGCATTCTGTTTTGATTTCTCTGCTTTAGTATTTTACTCTTATCTGTATTTTATTTTTAAATAAAGAGAATTGATGGCAAAGCCCATCTGAAGAAACATGCCAAGAAAGCTCAGCCTCGGAGGAAGGCAAAGGCAACCCTCCTCTGAATGAATCTTGCCAAGAAAACCTCATAACAGGGATGTCTTAGGGTCATCATAAGCTGGAAGTGACTTGAAGGCATACAACAACACCAATACTATTACAAGTGACATTTAATTTCATGGTAATAGCTGCCCCAGCAGAAAACTTTATTAACAAAATTAAACTGAAATATAAGACACAAAGGGACATGTTTATGTCCTAAAGCAGTTACTTCAAACCTGACCCCCTTCAGATGTTTAGGATAACAGCTTCTATCATCCCAAATCAGAACAGTCACTTACATAGCTGGCTGGGATGAGAGATGCCATTATCCAGAGGGTGTTTGTTTGGGAAAGTTGATATTCCAGACTAAAATGGCTATGTCTTTGAAGTTTAACT
>NW_024838500.1:0-1181 GCF_019175285.1 Sceloporus undulatus
TGTACCTTTAAATATTTTCTAATAAAACGATTAATCTGTAACTGATGACATATTATACTATGACATGGGTCATATAGTTTTATTGTGTGTGAACCACTTTGATCTGAAGGAAAAGTGGTATATAAATAAAAGATTTATTTATTTATTATTATTATTATTATTATTATTATTATTATTATTATTATTATTATTATTATTGCATTGATAGTGATTGAGCTGGTGAGGTAAAGCCATTGGAAGTAGGGCAGCACATACATTTTATTCACTGCAGTTAGAAGGTTTCTAAATTTCTGGTTCTTGCCAAGAAGAGAGTATTCCAGTCCACTAAAATACTATGTCAAGAAAATGGCCCACCACAATCTAATAATTTAGAGTTTATTTTTTTATGAAACATTCATTTGGACATTTTTTTTTAAACAGGAAACAGTGTATTTTGCACAATATCCAGAATGTTTACACAAAACATTTGCTAGCAACCTGTATAGCAGTTATGATACCATACACTGGATGTATAATATTATAACTGCTGGGGATTCACTTTTATGGCCATGACTGACTGAACATGATCTCAAAAATCTACTTCCACAAGTTGCTCATGCCCTGAATGAAGACACTACAGATTGGAATGCTTTGAAATGTCTATGGATCTCTTCATTATCATATAATCTGTCCGAGGAAGGAAGGTGTCTTCTGTTTACCATTCCATTTGCTTCAGAAAATAATGATAATGAAGAGGGGGGGAATTTAGGGAAGAAGGAATGTTCAAAGAACCCTTTGATCTGAAACAAAGCCAGGGGTCGCAGCCTGGGAAGGAGGGTTTGGAAAGGGGGAATTTTTAAAGGATAGTCCGTTTGGGGAAAACTCAGATTTGACACAGCCAAGACTGTGGTGATCTTCTGTCCAGAAATCCAAAATAATGTTCTAGTTGTCTACACTACCATGCTGTCTTGGTTTCTGAGGTCTGAGTCTATTGAACATGACAATAATATCAACAGAAGAGTCTTGGTCACAGTGAGCTTTGGGATATCAGTTGTGGCATGACCATGAGTAATCTCTCTTCATCTGCCTGTTTTCAAGGCACCTTGTAACTGTGAGAGTGCTGTGGACATAATTTCCAAACATCCCAGTCTCCATTGCCTTGAAAATGCCAAGCTGTGAACGTAGGTTTGGGGGAAGGCATT
>NW_024838501.1:0-1181 GCF_019175285.1 Sceloporus undulatus
TCTTCCTTGTGAATAGGACTAATATTTAAATGACTTTTCATATTGCTTTCCATTTATCATGTTCTGTGCCTTTATATTGTTATTATTTTGTCACATTTTAGTCCTAACTTAAATAAATATGATGTTACTATTGAAGGAGCTTTAACTTTATAAGAGGAATAAAGTGCCTGTATGTACATTCTGGGGAATGTCTCTGAGGTTTGTTGGCAACACTCAGCCAGATTGGGGAAGGAGTGAGGGCAGCAGAGCCCCTGAGAGGAGGAAGCCAGGGAGCAAGCCCTCTCTTCTCTCTTCCTCCTTCCCTTCACTCCAAGGGCAAACTGACTCAAAGACTTCCCCGCAGCCCTGGCTTCCTTTATGTCCCTTCCCCCAAAAGACAGCTCCCCTGGCTCTCCTTCCCCTGAATGAACCTGAGGGCCCTTGGAAATGGGGCTGCAATGGAGCAGCCCTCCCCTCCTCTTTCCCTTCCCTCAGGTAAACGCTGACCCTCATTCTGTATCTCTCAAAATGGAGGCACTTAGTCTGGACACCCCCTTCCGAAAACCCTGCATTTTACACATGATTGCCTCCTGAGGACACTCTGAGGGCTGCCATTGGCTGGAATGCCCATCCCTCCCTCCATCCCTGGCCCTGATTGGCTGGAATACCAGTCCTTCCCACCATCCCTGGCCCTGATTGTCTTCTGGCAGCCATTTTGTGCTGCTTGTGACTGTGGGGAATAATGTTCTAGAACCTTCTCTGAGGCTTCAGTTGAACAGCAGTCGCTCTTTCTCCTCCTGAGGCTCAGAACAGGTTAATATGGAAAGTACTTTGTGGTCCAGACCGCTGGCCTCTCTGTTTGGGGTCGTTTCCGACTATGGGGCCCTTTTATCCTCCATTAGGGATTCCCTAAAGGCCTCCAATGGTCAACTGCCAAGCTCTGAGGCAGAGGAGGCCATTTTGTGTTCCAGCAGCCATTTTATGCTTCTTGTGACTCTTGGGAATAATGTTCCGGAACCTTCTCTGAGCCTCAGTTGAACATGGTCCTCTCTTTCTCTCCTGAGTCAGAAGGAGGCCAGGCTCCATGGGCCAAAAGGAAGGAAGTGTGTCTCTTTTCTGAGTGGGTTTTCTTATTACACAGCTCTGCTCCTTCTGAGGAACATGGGTTTTAAAAGGGATCAGAAATGGGGAGGATAGTTTTA
>NW_024838502.1:0-1181 GCF_019175285.1 Sceloporus undulatus
ATAAAAGATGGATCAGTTTAGAAATCCCCCTCTGGTTATCCCCCCATTAAGCATTGTTTAATATTGATGTACAAAAAAAGAAAATTGGTTGAGGTATAAAGATGTATTAACAAAAATGGGTAATGGATTTGCAATGAAACCTTTAGAACAGATTAAAGATGAAGGCTTTAAATGTAATTGGTTTTTATATTATCAAATGGAAGCTAGATTTAGAGTGGATAAAAGTACAATGAAAATTACAGAAAGTCTCTCGAAACTAGAAGAAATAATGTTGAAAGAGAAACCAGCTGCTTTTATAAGACATTATTGGATTACCAGATGGAAGGAGATCTAGTTAAAGAAAACATGATCAAATGGGCGAAGGACTGTAAAAAATCATTGGAATTAGACAATGGGAAATATTGTGTGGACAAAGAATGAAATATACTGTAAGTCAGGATATAAAGGAAAATTTTGTTAAAATTATGTATAGATGGCATTTATCTCCGGAAAAACTGTGTAGAATCTATGGTAATGGTCAAATCTATTGTTGGAAATGTCAAAGGGAGAAAGGTACCTTTTATCATTTATGGTGGAATTGTGTATATGCAGAAAATTTTTGGAAAATGATAGTTAAAGGAATTAAAGAAATATTGGATATAGAGTTAAAGCACAAACCTGAAATTTTGTTATTAAATATGTTGGAGGATGAGATAGAAAGAAGATTCGGCAAAATAATTTTCTACATGTTAACAGCTGCCAGATTAATGTACGCAAAATACTGGGGGGAAAAAAAGACATTATGTTGGAAGAATGGATTCTCAAATTATTAGAAATGATGGAAATAGATATAATCTCGGAAGGATTAAGAGATAATTTAGCCATAAATGCCGAAGCTAAAGAAAAAAGGAAGCAGGATAGAAAGGTCTGGGAAAAACTGTATAGTTACATAAGGGGAAAATGGCCTAATATACAAGACAAAATCTAACAAGGTACTTACGTAGGTAAGTCAGTTTAAAAGAAAATTAAACATTTAAGAAAGTAATATAAACAAGGAGAATGAATTAAGATCAAGAAAGTCAAAAGTATTATAGGTGAAGTCAAAACAAAATCAGTTACTACTAACAAAAAGATAGACAATTAGAGTCAATAAAAAAACGGTAAGGGTTCAGACCAAGGAAGTCAGTTTTGTGTTGTCTAGT
>NW_024838503.1:0-1181 GCF_019175285.1 Sceloporus undulatus
AAAGGGCCCAAGCTCGACTCAGGCTTGCATCCTTCAGAGGTCGCTAAAATGAGTACCCAGACTGTTGGGGGCAAATTAGCTTACTTGCTAATTAGCTTACTTGCTGTTCACCGCTATGAACTTTGGAATAGCGGTATATAAATAAAACAAATTATTATTATTATTAATTATCCCCCTGCCCAATGTAGAACATCCGCCTTCAATTTAAGGTTCATGAAGTAGAGATGCTCATGCCATGGAACTAAAGATGTGGATATACATTGGGCTGTACAATGTTGATATTCAACATGAGAGTTGAATAGCACACTCACTGCATAACTCTGCATTCAGATATTTCTGCTATACCATCTTAGTTAGATCTTGGCTGTTTTGTTTTGTTGCCAGGTCACAGAAAGAGACAAAAGTTGGACCTTGATGGGTCACAATTGCACCCATTACATTCCTGGGTTTGTTCCCATGTGTGTCTCGGAGAATGGACGCTACACAATATTTACACAGTATTTACAAAATACAGAAGATGTATCTTCTTGTGTGATGAAGCCATCTAGATCTTGAATCCTTTCCTTTGTTCCTGTTATTTTGGCACTGATGACACCAACTATACATTAATAAGGATAGACACTCCTTTGCTTAACCTATCCTGAATATCAATATCCCTGTCAATTCCATACTCTTTTTCTATTTTGTTTTTGGTGACGTTATTCATCTCCTTCCATACCAGAAACATTATTCCCCTTCCTTTAAGACTTGTGGCTCACTTTTCCAGATATCCTTGTTGTTGAGCCTGATTCAGTACTCTGTCTCAAAGCCATAGCAAACCTTCCATACTTCACCCTCTAATCTGGAAGAACCCTTTCATCAAGACCTGCAGGGGATCGCCTTAGTCACTCACCTCGTGCTGTTCTTCTCCTGGTGACTATGTCGTCTGCTGTGGAAGATGTGGTGGACAGCTGAATTGGGAGCCTCTCTGGCAACCTTTTCTGACTTTTTAGCTTATATAGTCTTTGGGCAGAGTGATGATCCAATATAAAGATCAACAAAATACCTTTAAGGAATCAGGAAATCCTGGTCCAGTTTTGCATAAATGTGGACCAGGCAGATGGAAGGCAGACCACTTAATCATCAGCCATCAGGTCTACAGAAGGACAATATATATTTAAATAGGGAAATATGTTCCAAAA
>NW_024838504.1:0-1180 GCF_019175285.1 Sceloporus undulatus
CTTCCAACTCTATGATTCTATGCAAATTAAGATATAAAAATAATGGTTTAATTATATAGGTTTAGGACAAGAATATTGAATATTAGACAGGATAGCTAAGAGAATAAAAATAGATCTTAGAGTGTATTAGAATTAGACTTTTATATAAAGTAGCAGTTACGACGATATAGAACTATGATGAATTAGGACCACAAATGAAATTATGAATTAAGAGACTTAAATGCATGGATTGGAAGGATCATTTTAGTATTGTGTAGTCTAGTCATAGAATGTTTTTAGATGTAATGTGGAAGATGGTGATGTGATAGGATGTTTTTTGTATTTGTGATGATATTTCCATTATTCCATTTTGTTTTTGTTCATTTGTTGTTGTTGTTGTTGTTTTCTATTTTACTTTTTTTCATATTTGTATTTTATTTTATTTTTATTTGATGTATTATGTTTAATTTTATGTGCTATGTGTTTTGATTAATGTTATAATTCTCAATAAAATTTCTATTAAAAATAAAAAAATAGAATTATAGTATCTAGATCAAGGGAAGTCATAGTGCCACTCTATTCTGCTTTGGTCAGGCCCCACCTGGAATAATATTGTGTCCAGTTATAGGCACCAAAATTGAAAAAGGATATTTGTAAATTGGTGCATGTCCAAAGAAGGGCCAACAAAATGGTGAAGAGTTTGGAAACCACGAAGCTCTATGAGGAAAGATTTAGGGTGTTTATCCTGGAGAAGAAACAGTTAATAATAATAATAATGATTTATTTCTAGCCTCCCAATCACGAAGAATCCAGGTGGGTTACAACAATAAAATACAACAAATTACAATAGAGTTAAAAAAATCAAACCCTAGACCTACCCCCTCCCCATTCCCAGTACTAAAACAGAATTAAACAGTAATAGTATAAAAACATTAAAAACATTAAGGACATTAAACAAAAAAATAGGCAGAAAGATAGGCGGGGAAGAATATCTCTATATCTGGGGAGGGTAACTAAGTTGGAAAGGCTGCCGGAAGAGATCCGTCTTGAGTGCTTTCTTAAAAGCTGTCAGAGTGGGAATGTGACGGAGCTCCTTCCACAGGTCATTCCATAGTTTAGGAGCAGTAGTAGAGAAGGCCCTCCGGGAGACAGATGTTAGCCTAGATTTCATTGGCTCTAGTAGATTTCTTCCAGAGGACCT
>NW_024838505.1:0-491 GCF_019175285.1 Sceloporus undulatus
GGAAAGGCCGCGTGGGGCTGTTGGAGACCAAGAGGCCTTCAGCCCACCATCCAACCCTTCTGCAGAGGTGGCACTGATTGTGGCGATGGCAGTGAAGAGGAGGCGGAGAAGCAGCTCCAGGGGCCTCCTCTCCACCTCAGCCTGCACGCCCCTGCTGCCGCCACCACGGAAAGGCCGGGTGGTGACCCGGAGGCCTCCAATAGCCCCACGTGGCCCGTGCGCCATGGCGGCGGTGGAGAGGAGGCCGAGGAGGCGTCTGGCACTGCTCCTCAGCCTCCTCTCCATTGCCAGCACATTGCCAGGCCGGGTGCTGCTCCTGGAAGCCTCTTGGCTGTTTAATTTGGTTAACTGCTATTAAGAGACATAGCTATGAGATTCTATGGTATGGGGTGCTCTATAAACCTTTTAATAAATGAACAGGTATTGCAATCCTATATATACATATTATCAGACATAACTACAGAGAGTGTTAGCCTTTTGGATGCCAGAAG
>NW_024838505.1:591-1180 GCF_019175285.1 Sceloporus undulatus
TTAATTTGGTTAACTGCTATTAAGAGACATAGCTATGAGATTCTATGGTATGGGGTGCTCTATAAACCTTTTAATAAATGAACAGGTATTGCAATCCTATATATACATATTATCAGACATAACTCCAGAGAGTGTTAGCCTTTTGGATGCCAGAAGGTTCCTCTCCTTTTTCAGAGCAAGAAGCAACACTTCAGCTGCCTTCTAGAAGGTAAAGCCAAAAGGCTTCCAAAAGAACTGATGCCTTGGGCAAGTCTCACTCTCTCAGCCTCAGAGGATGGCCATGGAAACCCACTCTGAAGAAACCAGCCAAGAAAACCCCTTCAGAGACTCCCATAAGGTCACCATAAGACCTGGAAACAACTAGAAGGCAGACACCAAGAACAACATTGGGAAATAGGTGCAAGCCTTGCCTTGGGAAAGTGTAATGACTGGGCTCCAGTCAATGGAGGTCTTCTTCAGGCAGATAAGGGAGGTTTATGCAAATGCAGAATGACATCACTGCTACAGAAAGCTCTCTTGACCAATCAGAGAGCAAGATAAAGGTTCTTCTGGAAGCTTCCATGAGAAGGAGATATAAGGCCTAAGAAAC
>NW_024838506.1:0-1180 GCF_019175285.1 Sceloporus undulatus
CCCTTTTGTGTGTGTGCCTTCAGGGTTTTTAAACATAGGAATGTTGTTTAAACCTCTGCCAAACTTCCTTTTGAGATGGTAATTGAGTTTGAAATGCAAAGTAATTAGCATAATTATTCGCCTTGTCTTTTATTGTCATTCAGAGAGAAATCTGTGAAAAATATTTCGCTGGCTGCTGAAAAGGAGAGAAGAAATCACCTTTTGGAAGGGAGATTTGTGGGAAGAATATTTTTTTAAAAAATTCTCCTCAAGGTTTCTCTGACCGAGGAGAATAATATGGGTTTCTCCAATCACTAATTGTGGAGAGTGTTGTGTTCTCCTTTAATCACAATAGTAGACTACCCAATAGATCTGATTTGTAATTGCATCAGGGTTAACAAAAAGTTTCACATGTAAACAAGATATATAGCCAACTTATGTACATTCAAGTACATTCAAGAAGAGGTAGGAATGCTCACCACTTTAACTGACTTTTTTTTACATGTGAGGGAAATTTGTAGAGCATAGTCTATTGATAACTATTAGCCATGATTGCTAAATGAAACTTCCTTGTCCAGGAGCCATATATTTCTGAATTCCAGATGATTGTTTGATTATAATGTTCATGTCCAACATGTGAATTCTCAAGGCATAGAAAGAAACTCTGCTAGAACATGGCCACATAGCCCGAAAAACCCACAAAAATATAATCTCAACGCATTTGATCAAACTGTGTTAATCAGTCTGTTAATCAAGTGTTAATCTGTGTTAATCAAGGAAAAAAATACCTTGAATGTTCAGTTGTTTCTTTTTGTTTGTTTGTTTGTTTGTTTGTATGGCATAAATAAATATTGGGACATGTGTACAAGATGGTGCCATCTGATAGCTCTGGTCTACCGCAGGCCCACAGTATTGAGCTTAGCCAAGGTAGCAGATAAGAACAAAATGAACCAGCATAGTAGGACACTTCAAGGACCTGAAAAATTCAGTACTATGACTGTTCAAGGACTTGTCTTCCCTTTGAAGTGTGAGAATTGCGTATTCTAACCAGACCTTAACAACAACTATTGTAAAAACAAAATTTTATTATAAAGAAAGTAGAAATACACTGGATCACTTTTTTGCTGAATCTGAAGGACTCCCAATAGAAACCGCATTTTAAAACCCCAGACCCCCTCCCCTTTCCTCCTGTTCTGCCCAA
>NW_024838507.1:0-1180 GCF_019175285.1 Sceloporus undulatus
ATCCCTGATCTGATAAGAGACACAGTTCAAGAAGACTCACCAGCTGCAGAGGACCCTGAGCAGAGCAAGGCAAAGGAGGCAGAAGGTGCTGTTGGAAAAGTGAGAATCAGCAGCGCTTTTATACAGTTCATTTTCAAGCTTGAAGGCAGGGCTCAGGTGGGTCTTGGCATTCATTTAAAGGCAGTTTGTCACAAATAGTTTAAGGTTTTAAGGTTTTTGTCATCCTCTGAGTACATCAGCAAAACTGGGTCCAAAATAATTGTTTTCATGTTCCAGTAATACATGGGGTCGACTGTAATAGGCCCTGTGGGGCTTTTGTTCATTAATTCTGATTCTGAACTGCTGACTTTGCGACATAATAATAAGCCATCAATGTTTAGGTTTTATTAAATCTCCACACCAAGACGTTTAATCCTTTGGGAGGCTCCATGGCATGGTGTCCTTCTGGCAGGAAGGTAGGAACAACACAACCCACAAAGCAAAGCCAAGCCAAGCGGAGCTGAAGCAGAAATTGTGCCAGGAAGACCTGGTTTTAATACCTTCTGATGCACCTTCTTTTTGTAAGATTCATTACTCCTCCTTCCAAACCATTCACGAGTCCTTGTGGCCTAAAAGTAAAGCTGTAGCACTCTACCTAATAAAGAATATGGTGTCATGGAGGCAGGGCCGGCTCTAGGTATTTGGCCACCCTAGACGAGAAATATTTTGGCACCCCTTCCCCGGTAGCCCCTCAAAGTGTAGGAAAAATTTACAGCAAGATGTAGGACAAATTGTAGGGCATTCAAGAAAAATGGAGGACACAACCAACTAAAAGCCAAAATCATTAATAAAAAACAATACAAATTCATGTTTCTCAGTCATGCTCAAAATGGAGGACATTTTGACATGCCTATTAGCACAACTCCAAGACTAAGATTCACAACTACTGATTCATTGGGGACAGAAAAAGAGAGAGAAAAACAACAGCACATGCAAGGAAGCCTGAGATCATTCTGAGCATTGGAGCATTCTCTGAGACCAGGGTTCGAATCCTGGCTGAGCCATGCAAACCCACTGGGTGACCTTGGTCAAGTCACACTGTCTCAGCCTTAGAGGATGGCAAGGGTATTAAAAGAACTGGCAAATGTAATATTGGAGACATTGGCAATAATCTTTGAAAACTCCTGGAGAACAGGAGAAG
>NW_024838508.1:0-258 GCF_019175285.1 Sceloporus undulatus
TCATATCATCATCATCATCATCATCATCATCATCACCACCACCATCACCATCACCATAACCATCATCACCACCACCACCACCACCACCACCACCCTATCATTGTCAAAGCAAGGGAGACTTGTTAGCAATTAAAGCATGCAAAATAAAATTTAAAAAAAACTCATCACTTCCTCCTTCTGCTCCCCCTCCTCCTCTTCCTCCTCTTCATTCTTCTCCTCCCCCTCCTCCTCTTCCTCCTCCTCCTCCTTCTTCTCCTC
>NW_024838508.1:358-1180 GCF_019175285.1 Sceloporus undulatus
CCTTCTTCTCCTCCCCCTCCTCCTCTTCCTTCTCCTCTTCCTCCTCTTCCTTCTTCTCCTCCCCCTCCTCCTCTTCCTCCTCCTCCTCCTCCTTCTGCTCCCCCCTCCTCCTCTTCCTTCTCCTCTTCCTCCTCTTCCTTCTTCTCCTCTCCCCTTCTCCATGTGCCGTGCGGCCTGGGGGCGGGGCGGAGGAGGCAGAGGAGAAGGAGGTGGGCAGCATGGGGCCACGCAGGGAGGCAGGGAGGGCAGCGCGGGGCTTCCCCCTTTGCCTCCTCTGCCCCAGGCCATGCGGCCCTCCTCTTCCTCCTCCGTGCGGTGGTGGAGGAGGGCAGCACGGTCGGGTGGCCCAGGAGGAGGTGGAGGAGGAGGTGGTGGTGGTGGTGGCGGCGGCAGCAGCAGCAGCAGGACCAGGCTGCGGCCGGTCCTGCCGCCTCCGCGGGCCGCATCCGGCCCATGGGCCAGGGGTTGCTGACCCCTGCTGTAGGGCCACTTGCCCAGCTTCTCCCCTCGGCTCTTCAATAAACGTCTTTGGTTTTCCTGGCTGTCCCTGGGCCACTTCTTTTAAGAAAAGTACAGTGTTCAACCAACTGGGCAGGTCAGAAGAATCTCTAGGGCTCAGTCTGAGAACTCAGCACATCTAAATTACATGAACCCTAGAATTCACATTGTTTTAATTTTTTTATTGTTTAGTTTATTTCAAGCCTCCCTCAATGATAAATTATCCTCCCAAAGCAGTTTATGATAGTCAGTAAAATAAAGTAAGACCTCATGATGGATCAGCATAACATAAATCAGATAGAACAATCAAATAAAAATCATCAG
>NW_024838509.1:0-1180 GCF_019175285.1 Sceloporus undulatus
CTATGTTCATATATAGTTATATGAGTATTGTAACAATGTCTATAACCTTACATAAACAAACAAATAAATAAATATTAGAGTAGATAGCCAAAGACATTTTACAAAGTTTGGGTTTTTTTAAAATAAATATCTAATATAGATAACAAACTAGTTTATATTACAATTTATATAATAAGGATAACAAAGGAAATAAGAAGCTTTATTCTCATGCATAGGACAGGAAGAATTGTTTTTGGTCTAAATGTTTAGTTGTCTTGGTTGGATGTTAATGTTTGAGGTTAGCTTTAGATAAATGTTTTTTTTTTCTTTATTGTTTTCATTAAACGTTAGTGTCAAATGTGTTAGTGTTAAATGTTTGTTTAGTCCAGTTGATAGTGTGTTTGATTTGTTTATCCCGTAATAACACCAATAGAAGTGTTATATAGGATATGGAGATTCGTCATTATATGTAGTTAAAATCAAACCTATTATTATGACTATTATTATTATTATTATTTTACATGTGTTTAGTGTTGCATTGTTATGTATTAATATGTGAACTCTCAATAAAAGACTCCTCTGCCCCATTTTTGTCCAAGGATGGAAATTCCCCTGCAGTGGCTCCAGGCAAAGAGACGGCGCTGTTGCCGGACACTCTAGCTTTCCTTAAGCCGCACGTCTTGTCTCTCCGCTTACGGTACACTGCTTCCAGCTTCGTTTGTGAGGCGTTTCTGAGCGTCCAGGAGACTAGCACTGGTTTGGACGCAGTTTAGAAGCGGTTTAGTCATCCTTAGGCAGAAACCCTTGAAGTGTTTGTGTAACGACTGGGCTCCAGTCAATGGAGGTCTTCTTCAGGCAGTAAAGGGAGGTTTATGCAAATGCAGAATGACATCACTGCTACAGAAGGCTCTCTTGACCAATCAGAGAGCAAGATAAAGGTTCTTCTGGAAGCTTCCGTGAGAAGGAGATATAAGGCCTGAGAGACCAAGAGACAGTTGGGGGAATTGTGTCAGTTGGAGATCAAGAGAGAGAGTTAGAGAGGATCTTGGAAGTTAGTCTCAGAATTGGACACTTAGGTTTATTTAATAGCTTGTATGAATTGAATATTATATACTTACAAATATTGTACCTGCAAGATCCTTAATATCTTGTATGACTTATATTTCAGTTATATTTTGTTATTTATAATAAATATCTCCTT
>NW_024838510.1:0-1180 GCF_019175285.1 Sceloporus undulatus
GAATAGATCCCGGCCATGTAACGCTCCCCCCACAGTCATATACAAGTGAAGACTCTGCTCACTGTTATTTTACTATTGTAGTATTGTTTTTAGATTTTTATTGTCAGTAATTTTAATGGATGGAATTGTTTAATCCTTCTTTAAGGGGGGGAATTGTATATATTGTATTTTTTAAAGGTTATACGCCGCTTTGATTGTGGAAACAAAAAGCGGGATATAAATTAAAGTTTTATTATATTTTTATTATTTATTACCAAAGGCATCAAATGAAATTTCTGTTTGTGTACCATGACGGGTTCCCATGGTGGAGCTGGGAAAATGTTGCTCAGCACATTGAACACTTTTATATCCTTGATGACTTTGCTGTGCAGAGTGTAAGGAGAAAGATATAAAAAGTCAAACTCATCAGGATACAATAAACACTGGTAGAAAAGACTTCTGTTGATCCTTAAGTTGGAATTACTTCTGACATATTTGTTTCTTGAATGCTCATAATTAGGTTTGCTGATGGCAACATTAGGAGTGGCTATTACATCACTAAGCCAGCACTGCTGAAACACACCTGTGGATTTCTCCATCCCCTGCTTAAACTCCAGTATCCTTTAAGCAACGTAAGTCATCTTGTGAAATCTTACCCTACAAAAAATGGATAAAATAGGTAACAATAATGTCAGAACATCAGTAACTACAGCAACAACAATGACGACAAAATAAAATAAAGCACTAGAGTGAAGTTGAAGGCTTTCATGGCCAGCATCCATAGTTTTTTGTGGGATTTCAGGCTATGTTGGCCATGTTCTAGAAGAGTTCTTTCCTAACGTTTCACCAGCACCTGTGGCTGGCATCTTCAGAGAATGCTTGCCTGGAAAAAGTTGGGTGTATAGACACTGTGTGAGCCTGGGAATGCAGGAGTGATTTGTATGTGTATTGTTCTGTTGTTGATGGCTGGCCTCAGCCTGGGAGGCTAATGCAAAAGAGGATTAGTGTCTGCTAATTGGTGATCATTATCTGCTGGGAAAGCCCCTGACTGAGTGGTTTCCCATTTGAATTTGCTGAGTCCTTATTTTGCTATTCCTCAGGACTGGTAGCCAAATTTTGTTCACTTTAAGGGTTTCTTCTTTCTGGTTGAAATTATCCACAAACATCTGGATAATTTCAACCAGAAAGAAGAAACCCTTAA
>NW_024838511.1:0-1180 GCF_019175285.1 Sceloporus undulatus
GAAGAAGAAGAGATGGGAAGGATTTGGGCATCCAAACCAACTGATCAGTTGTTGGCCATCCATCAGAGAAGCTCAAGGAGAGCCACAAAAACAAGCTTCACTTTGCCCACCAAAGGCAAATGGAGACTGCTTTGGTTGGTTGGGAACCCTTTCCCAGACTTGAAATATCAATTAACCATCTTCTAAATAGGTTGATTTGTTAATTCACTCATTGCAAAATCCTCCTCATTTGCAAAACTTTGCCTGACTGATTAGTGAGTGAATGAATTAATGCATTGATGCAGTCCAGTCCAAGCCAAGCCAATGCCCACCATCCCTACTTTGTGATCCAGAAAAAGATTCTGCAAATCAACTGGGATGAATGTCTGACCATTCACCATCTTCTCCTCAGTGACCAAGGTGAGGTTAAGGTTTAATGGAGGTTCCCCAGCCATGATCAGAGGTCAAGGAAAGTTGGATTTGCAGGGGATGGAAATGCACAGAATCCACAGCCATGTAAAAAAGGAGGACTATTCTGGAAAGAAGAGATGCATTCAGGAGGCAGAGAGGCCTTTAAGGCTTCCTCCTCCGGGAGCCAAATGGGAAAGTCAGAGGAATGAATCCACTCTTCCTTTTGCAAAGAGAACAGATATCCAGGAGTAGCCATGTTGGTAATATATAGTACAGTATATAGCATTATCCTAATCCATAAAACAGGGCCAACCAAAGTGCGCCTTATGTGTATTGCAAGCATTGAATGACTTTTAGCCAGCGGAGCATCAAACACCTGCAATACACGTCATGTGCATTTGGTTGTCCCAATAAAAGTATCCCTTTTGGGATGTTACCATTCTCCAAATCTCTGTAGGGTTGGAGGGAGCTCTCCAGATGCTGAACTGATTCCTCCTCCATCATCCATGCCCAAGACCAATGTTTCTCCATTGCCTTCTGCCTTTCCTCCTTCCCATCTCAGGACTGTTTGGAAGTTACCTGTTGGAGGTCAAAATCAGGTTGTACAGGAACGTCGCCCTGAACACAAAGGAAGCCTAAGCCGGACAACAACAACGCAACCCATCTCAGTGTGACAACGCTCATCATCGCCAGAGGGTCCTCTGCAGATTTTGCAAATGGAGTGGCCTTTCAAGGCTGCCTTCCTTTATTTAGTAATCCTCCTACAAAGATGGCAACGGTCATCCAGGCG
>NW_024838512.1:0-1180 GCF_019175285.1 Sceloporus undulatus
ATTATTCTCATGATGTGGTCAAAGTACAACAGTCTCAGATTAATCATCCTAGTTTCAAGGGAGAGTTCCAATTTGATCTGTTCTAGAACCCATTTGGTTGTGTTCTTGAATGTCAGCACTCTTCTCTAGCACTACTTCTAAACTGAGTTCATCTTCTTTGTGTCCACTTTATTTACTGTCCTGAGATTAGTAGTTGGAATCCTGGGAATTGTTTCTGGGCATTATTTATTTAACAGAAACTTTGGTACCAGACATAAATAGCACGGGAAGAGTAGGGATAAATTTCAGCACCACAAAAAAAAAAGAAGAAAAAAAAAGAACAACTTAATGTGTTTCATTTCTTTCTAGAAGATCTAAATTGTTTTTAAACCTTTGTTTCTTCTTAAACCTTTTATATGATCTACATTAGGTATGATATTTAATGTTATAGAATTATTTCTCGGTATTGAATTTTGCTACACATTTTTTCAGTGGCCTTTCGCTATAAGTAACACAACTGTGGATTGGATTGGAATGAAACAACCAGGGTTCAGAACACACTACAGTTTGAGACTGCTTTATTTACACTGGCTTAATGCTAGGGAATTCTGGGAACTGTAATTTTGTGAGCCCTTTAGCCTTCTGTGTCAGTGCTAGAACAAACTACAGTTCTCAGGATTCCCTGGCACTGAGTCAAGGCTGTTAAAGCGGTCTCAGACTGGATTATTTCTGCAGTGTGTTTTAGGCCCAAGTCAGGAAAGCCTTGCATGAGTAAACAAAACAACAACAACCACAACAACAAAACAAACAAAAAACTGAAGCTTTTAGAAACCTCTTGAAAGCTTCTTCCAATCTGTATCCAATGATGATTTTCCTTTACCAGCTTCCACCATATATATATATATATATATATATATATAGTCCATTTTGGTGGCCATACGTATAGATCTATGCTGCTTTAACATGCTGGCATAACTGGTGAGGCAAGCTTATCTTTCTCTCTGTTTTGCTGTTTATGCATGCTCAGTAGAGTTCTGGAGGAAGGTGCTCTTTTTCTTGGCTATTGTGAGCAGGCACACAGCTGAAGTAGGACTGGCTAGAGTAAGAATCTCATTGTTTCCTGAGCTCTTGGTTTATTGCATAGTTGCAATCTGACACGACAAATCTAATGTTTCTCCAGATAATTCCAATGCTAAAACAG
>NW_024838513.1:0-1180 GCF_019175285.1 Sceloporus undulatus
AAGAAGAGAACCCGAGGGGTTCCTCCGCACTTCGTCTCCCTCCCCTCCGGTTCTCAGACATCTTGAGGCTTTCCCACTACCGCCGGTTCGGGACGGTAACCTTGGCCTCTATTCTGCCTCTACTCCACCAGGGCCGGTGGTTCGCGATGTTCGACCTGGGGGAAGCCCACTTCCACATCGGGAGTCGAGAGTCCCACCGGAGATCTCTCGCCTTTGCCGTCAGCTTCACCGCGTACCACTGCAACGTACTTCCCTCCAGCCTAGCCACGGCCCCGAGGGCCCTCACAAAGTGCATGGTTCCAGTGGTGGTATACCTCCATCAGAGGGGTTACAGAGTCTTTCATATCTCGGCGACTGTTGTTGCCACCGACTCACACCAGCCAGGCAGGCTAAGTTCATCGGGGCCATCCCCGACTCTGAAGGATGCTCCGCCTTTTCCCCTCCGGACCCTCTCAGGCGTTGGCAGCTTCACTAAGCCTTGCATCTCCCACAGAATGGTGAGACGTCCAGGTAGCCCTAGGCCACATGGCGTTGACAACATTCGTGACGCCGTGGGCAAGGCTTCACCTCCGCCCCCTTTAGGCCTGTTTCCTCTCGGTCCCCTCAGTCTTCAGACTGATGGAGGACTCCCCGACCAGATATCTCACGGTACTGAGGCCAATGGCCGCTTCTCTGAGATGGTTGTTGCCTTGCCCTTCCAACAACCCCAGCCTCAACTGACTTTGACAACAGATGTTCCCCTGGAAGGCTGGGGCGCCCACCTGCTCGACCTTGTTGTCAAGGACAAGTGGTCCGCCCGGGACAAACGTTTCCACATCAACACGTTGGAGATGCTGAAAGCCGACAAGGCGTTGAGGACATTCAAATCCGCTGTCGCGGACAAGGTGGTCCTCCTGAGAACAGACGACACCACTGTGATGTATTACATCAACAAGCAAGGAGACTCCAGATCCAGGACCCTGCTCGAGTTCATTCTGCGTGTCTGGAGCTGGTTCATCCAGAGACAGATGCTCCTCTACGCAATTCACCTGCCAGGAGAGGACAACGACCTGGAGAATTGCCTAATCAGATCTCCTCCCGTGCCAGGAGTAGAGGCTCCATCCGGAGATGGTCAGCGACCTATTCGACCGGTGGGCCCCCCCCCCAAGTCGATCTCTTCGCGACCGAATGGAACAGCCAC
>NW_024838514.1:0-318 GCF_019175285.1 Sceloporus undulatus
GTGTCCAGCTCCCCCTCCCGCTATTTTCTCACGGTCCCCGGGCCCCGGGGGAAAGCAGGAGGGGTGTCCAGCTCCCTCTCCCGCTTTTTTCCCACGGTCCCCTTGCCCCTCGGAAAAGCAGGTGGGGTGTCCAGCTCCCCCTCCTGCTATTTTCCCACGGTCCCGGGCCCCGCAGGAAAGCAGGAGGGGTGTCCAGCTCTCCCTCCTGCTATTTTCCCACGGTCCCCGGGCCACGCGGGAAAGCAGGAGGGGTGTCCAGCTCCCCCTCCCGCTATTTTCCCACGGTCCCTGGGCCCCGTGGGAAAGCAGGAGGGGTGT
>NW_024838514.1:418-762 GCF_019175285.1 Sceloporus undulatus
GCTCCCTTTCCCGCTATTTTCCCACGGTCCCCGGGCCCCGCGGTTAGGCAGAAGGGGTGTCCAGCTCCACCTCCGGCTATTTTCCCATGGTTCCAGGGCCCCGTGGTTAGACAGGAGGGGTGTCCAGCTCCCCTCCCGCTATTTTCCCACGCTCCCTGGGCCCCGCGGGAAAGCAGGAGGGGTGTCCAGCTCCCTCTCCCGCTATTTTCCCACAGTCCCCGGGCCCCGCGGGAAAGCAGTAGGGGTATCCAGCTCCCCCTCCCGCTATTTTCCCACGGTCCCCGGGCCAAGCGGGAAAGCAGGAGGGGTGTCCAGCTCCCCCTCCTGCTATTTTCCCACGGTCC
>NW_024838514.1:862-1180 GCF_019175285.1 Sceloporus undulatus
GTGTCCAGCTCCCCCTCCCGCTATTTTCTCACGGTCCCCGGGCCCCGGGGGAAAGCAGGAGGGGTGTCCAGCTCCCTCTCCCGCTTTTTTCCCACGGTCCCCTTGCCCCTCGGAAAAGCAGGTGGGGTGTCCAGCTCCCCCTCCTGCTATTTTCCCACGGTCCCGGGCCCCGCAGGAAAGCAGGAGGGGTGTCCAGCTCTCCCTCCTGCTATTTTCCCACGGTCCCCGGGCCACGCGGGAAAGCAGGAGGGGTGTCCAGCTCCCCCTCCCGCTATTTTCCCACGGTCCCTGGGCCCCGTGGGAAAGCAGGAGGGGTGT
>NW_024838515.1:0-1180 GCF_019175285.1 Sceloporus undulatus
ATGTGTAAAAGGAGTGTCGAGTAGTAGATACTCTAAGGAGGTATTTATTATAAATAACAAAATATAACTAAAATATAAGTCACACAAAATATTAAGAATCTTGCAGGTACAATATTTGTAAGGATATAATGTTCAATTCATACAAGCTATTAAAAAACCAAATAAACTCAAGCGTCCAATTCTGAGACTAACTTCCAAGATCCGCTCTTTAACTCTCTCTCTCGATCTCCAACCAACACAATTCCCCCAACTGTCTCTTCGTCTCTCAGGCCTTATATCTCCTTCTCACAGAAGCTTCCAGAAGAACCTTTATCTTGCTCTCTGATTGGTCATGTGAGCCTTCCGTAGCAGTGATGTCATTCTGCATTTGCATAAACCTCCCTTTACTGCCTGAAGAAGACCTCCATTGACTGGAGCCCTGTTATTACAACAACAACAACAACAACAACACTTCTTTTCCTTGGAAGAGATTCACAACTATCCCTTCTTTCCTGGATGGGAAGAATAGGAGGATTCCAGAAGTTCCCATTTCCACTAAGCTTAGGAGCTCCCAAATTTCCATGGAAGAGGTTTACTAAGGCATGTGTCTGGACAGAGTGGGAAACAGGGGGTTCCTCATGGGCGCATTACCGTTTGTCAGCTGAACTTGGGGCTCAGGGTCCCTAAGAAGAGGAGGTGCCCAGGCCCCCAGAATCCCCTCTGAGCCTCCAGGAGAGCAAGACTCAGGGAAGGGACAGTCTGCAAGGGACTGAGAACCGCTTGGACCAAACCTTGAGGGCCCTTTCCCAAAAGCTGGCCAGGATTGGTTTCAGGGGCTGGCATTTTCCTCTCAGAGGACCATCAGGATCTCAAAGACCACTCCCCATTTTGGATTTTGTTTTTTGACTGTGCTGCCCTCAGTGGAGACTTGCTTACTCCTAAGGTGCCATAGAGGTGAGCATGGAATGTACAGGGAAGATGGCTTTTGCAGTCTTTTCCACCATTGAGCTTACTTTGTGTGGTCTTCAAGCCTGTCAAAAGAGAGCAGGAAAGTAATTGGGGGGAGGAGAAAGCAAAGTTCCACATTTGCTCCCATAAGCTCCCCCTGAAGCTTGTCCCAGCATGCCCTGGTCCTCGGTCTCCCTCCCAGGCTCCTCTGTTTCCTAGAGAGATGGAAACCTTCAAGGGAGAGTCCTTGGGG
>NW_024838516.1:0-1180 GCF_019175285.1 Sceloporus undulatus
GGGGTGGGGTTACCGCCAAAAAGTTTCTATATGTTGCAAAGTGTACTTTGCCCAGTGATTCTAGAAGTTTCCGAACAGCACTGCGCAGGCACAGTGAAACCCATTTGTATGATTCGCAGAGACAACGAAGAAGAAATACTGATATTATGTGTCCCAAGAAAGTAAAAACAACTTTGGAAAGTTCAAGGGAACATGCAAACAACTGCAGGAAACAGTGGAGAGTTTAGGTATCACCATGACTGAAACCACAGACAGTGTGGTAATATGGAAAGTAAAATAAAGAATTGAATCGACTAGAATGTGAAAGAGATTAGGAATTCTTTTTGTGTGTGTGTGTGGGGTCTCTCTCACATTCTGTTCAATTCAATTCTTTATTTTATTTTCCAACATGAGGAAAAATTAGACATTTTGTGAAGGGAGATAGCTTGTGAGTTAGAGATGTATAACACAAACTGATTTCAGTAAACTTAGGGAAATACTGGGGATGATCCTAAACCTAAAAGGGAAAGGAGTTCAGGACAGATGGGAGTTTCTCAAAATGGAGATACTGAAATCCAAATTTCAAACTTTCAAATGAAGAAAATTTGGATTGGATAGATTAATATTTTTTAATGAGCAACACATATTGTAATAGCACTGAGAGGGAAAAATAAACAATGTTAGAAAATTGGTCATATTATCTTACAGAATATCTCCGATCTTATTTTTAAGGGAGAAAAATATAATGGGCAAATAAAGAAAATTATCTGATGGGATAAATGGAGTTTTAGTATTAGAAGCATTTAGTATTGATTAATTAAATAAATTGTATGCTATTACTGAGTATAAAATCAATAAAGGAGGAAACAAGTATCTAGTCACCCAATGAATTACCTGTTGATGCAATTAGCCATTAAGCAGATCTTTGTGAAATTGGACTTGATAGTGCTTTATGAAAGTGGACTTGAGAGAGGATATATATAAAACAACAGTTAACTGCCATTGGGGGCATTAAAATACAGAGGTACCCCGGGTTACGAAATTAATTCGTTCCGCCGCCGCTTTCGTAACCCGAAAAGCTTTCGCAAGCCGAAAACCCATAGGCGCTAATAGCGAAAGCCGCGATTTGGTGCGAAAAAGCGCCGAAAAGCACCAAAAATTTCTTTCGTAACCCGAAATAACCTTCGTAACCCGGAACAGT
>NW_024838517.1:0-1180 GCF_019175285.1 Sceloporus undulatus
CACAGTGGCTGCTTTCTGGTATATAGGGATTGGGGGACTTTCATGGTCACTACGTGTCCCCTAAACTAGGGAATATGTTGTTGTTGTTGTTGTTGTTGTTGTTGTTGTTGTTGTGTGCCTTTAAGTTGTTTCCAACTTGTGGCAACCCTATCTCAGAGCTTTCTTGGCAAGATTTGTCCAGAGGTGCTTTGCCTTTGCCTTCCTCTGAGGTTAAGAGAGTGTAGCTCACCTAAAGTGAGTTTCTATGGCCAAGAAGGGATTTGAACCCTGGTCTCCAGAGTCCTAGCCTGATGCTCAAACCATTGCATCATGTTGGCTGTCTGGGGAATTTGTGTGGGTTGTGAATATCAGATAGTTACAAATATGAAACTTTAGTTGTGCATTTGTAAATTCCCAGCAGGATTCTAGCTAATACTTTTAATTTCTGTATGATATGCTTTTTAGCTGCATCTGTTTTAACTTTTGTAAGCCCCTTTGAGTCCCAGATGTGCCAAAGATGCAAAATGATGATGATAATGTTTAATTAAGTTACCCCATTTAATTAGAGAATTTCCATCTCAGTTGATTCAATTAATTTGTTCCTATTGTTGCTCTAGGAAAAGTCTGGGATACAGCTTTGGAATGTTTCAAAGGATGGGAGAATTCCTAAGATCAAGCAGCAACAACTCAAGTAAAAGGGAGCTCAATTTGTGCAAAATGAAAGGTGTGGTGGTTAGAGTGGCTGGACCATGATTTGAAGTTCCAGGTTCTCATTCCATGAGACTTGCTTGGTGACCTTGGGAGAGTCCTTCTGTCAGTGTGTAAAACCATAATCAATTTACTTGTTGGAACTATAACTCCCAGAATGCACCCATTAGCATGGTCATGCTATTTGGGAGGTGAGGATCTGTGAGTTATAGTTTCAAAAAGGAACTTTTCCAAGTTCTGTCTGAGCTAGTTCACACAAGTGTTGTAAAGTGAGGAGGAGATAAAAAAGAAAAGATATAATCTTATTCTAATTTCAAGTAAGCACAACATGCATAATTTTAAAACACAATTATAATTCCTTTCAATCAACTTAGACCTAATTTTTACAGCTGAAAATAGATAGGAAACATTTTTCTAATAAATGTTTCTGTTGTTATCTTAAAGCAAGATTGCCATTTTAATTGCATGATCTTTTGAAGGAGAATATATGGTT
>NW_024838518.1:0-1180 GCF_019175285.1 Sceloporus undulatus
TTATTAAATATGACAGGATTATTAGAAAAAGAAGTGAAAAAATAGACGTATTATTTTATATATGGTTACAATAGCTAGAATTGTTTATGCTAGTTCCTGGAAACAGAAAAGAATTCCAACAGAAGATGAGTGGATAAATAAATTAGAAGAAGCAATGGAGATGGATATATTGACTGCCTCACTAAAGGATCTAGATAAGGAAAAGACAAAAAAGGAATTGGAATGCCTAAAAAATTTTGAAGTAAAAAGCTAATTAAGAAGTAAAAAACTTTTTATTTGAAGACGTATACCTAGGAGATATGATATGGTTAGTAAATTAAAATATGCATTTACTTTGAGGAAGCCACGATATATATTAGAATTAAATAATATAATATAATGTTTTAGATTTACATAGATGTTAGTTTTTAATGTTTGTTTTGTTTTGTGTTTTGGTATTGAAACCAATGTTTTATGTATGTTTGTTTATATGCTTGCAATGTTTGTAATGTGATGTCTGTTATTAATAAAATTTAAAAACATAAAAATAAAAATATGGCATAATGTTTTGCCCCTCAATATCCCACAGCATCCCTTTGGGGAAGTGGGGGCCATTTTGCCACTGCTGGGTCCTCTATGATCCATTGCAGGGCCAAGGGAGGCCTTTTTCCCACCAAGCCTTTCCAGGGCCTCAAAAGGCTGGAAGAGGGGCCACAAACGCCAGGAAACTTGCTCAGGAATGGGCTGAGGACCATTTAGGGGCAAAAAGCATTAATCTCCATGGCTCCTTGCCACAAAATTCCAGAATTGGCAGTTTAGGATTTGATATTTAGAATCCTTACAAAGTGGAGAGCAATAGTCCCTCACTAAAACTAGAAATTCCAAGATGTCACAGGAAGTTGTTATGACAATTAAATTACGTGAGAAAGGGAACTAGGAATGGTAGTAGAGCACAAGTTGAACATGTGTCAACAGTGTGATGCAGCAGCTAAAAAGGCCAATGTGATCCTAGCCTGTATCAATAGGAGTATAGTGTCAAGATCAAGGGAAGTAATAGTGTCACTCTATTCTGTTTTGGTCAGGGCTCACATGTAATAACTCTATGTCCAGTTCTGGGCACAACAATTCAAACAGATGTTGAGAAGCTGGAGCATGTCCAGAGGAAGGAAACCAAAATGGTGAATGGTCTGGAAACCATGCT
>NW_024838519.1:0-1180 GCF_019175285.1 Sceloporus undulatus
CTGGCAATGTTGCAAATGTCTTGAGTGAGGCTAGGTTGTGATGGGGACCTGGCTAAGTGTGTGTGGGGTGGGGAACTAGTAGGGGGGAGAAAGGAGGGGGTGTTTTTGTATGTACAACGCTGTGTAAATTTACAGCGCTTTATAAATAAAGGTTTATCATAATAATAATAATTTTAAAAGTGTACATTTTTCTCTGAAGCCTCAGACTCTGCAAAAAAGTGTTACAGATCACTCCTGCAATGCTCTTACAAAAGACTTTCTACTTTTGGTATAAGTTTGTTTGTGGGCCATTGATCAGAGGATTCTAAACCTCACAGATATAGAGCCTTCCTGAGATATTCGGTGTTCGCTTCCTAACAAAGGGGTTTTTGGCCTCATAAAGGATTGGGGTCAAAAGAGGAGGGGTCTCTAATAGGAGGGCCACTAAGACAACGATTGTCCCCCAAACTATGCCAAAAGTAGCTCCTTTGGGAGGTTTTAAAATCAAGTGAATGTACATGAACTGAAAAGATATAACCTTATAACTGATCTTAATGACAGGTTCTGACACCTAGTGAGACATCAGAGAGTAGTACTGTAGTAGCCTTTCCTCTTGCCAATGGGATTTACAGTGTATTCCCTGGAGTGGATCTCCCAGCATCCACAGGGCCAGAGAGAGGAGGGTCCTGCCCTTCATAGGGCTGCCATTTCATGGGTCTTAGGCTCTGGGAATGTGCTCCTTTGGCCAGTGTCCATGTGGCTGGGGCTCCCGGGCCCCTCACTCTCTCCTGCCTTGTTCCATATTAACTGCAGGAGGAGCCTGTGAGGGTGGGGCAGGGGGCGGGGCCTTCCAGCTCCACTGCCCCCATTGGCCAGAATGAAGAAGGGGAGGAGCTTCTGCCTCTCTATTTAGCTCTGTGTGGGGAAGAGAGAGTGAGAAGGGGACACAGAGAAGAAAGTAAGTGTGTGTGGGGAGTGGAGAGGAAGCAGAGGGACAAGGCCTGGAAGCGGTAGGCTTCACTGCTGCACTGATGCCTCCAACTGCCAAGCAACTGCCAAGGCTATTTTGTGTTCGGCAGCCATTTTGTGTTCTGTACTGTTTGTGACTGTGGGGAATAATGTTCCAGAACCTTCTCTAAGTCTCAGTTGAACAAAGGCTTCTCTTTCATTCCTGAGGCTCCAGAGTCAGAAGGAGGCCAGG
>NW_024838520.1:0-1180 GCF_019175285.1 Sceloporus undulatus
GGAGGAGGATCTCTCCAGATGATCTTAAAACACTAATGGGCTCCTACAGGGAGATGACGGTCCTCCCCTTAACCTAGACCCAAGCTAACAATACATATGCTAACAACAACAACTCTCCTCTCTTTCTTCTCCTCAGGAATATAGATAAGTTGACAACAACTTTCTTCCATTCCTCTTCCTTCTTCTCCTGCTTCATTTTCTTCCTCCTCTTTCTCTTCTTCTTTCTGTTCTTCTTTGGATGTAGCCACACTACAAAATTAAAGGAGTTGCACACCACTTTAACTGCCATGACTCTATTTGTAATTTGGTGAGGGACCAGAGCTCTCTGATAGACCAGAATGAATACTTCACCAAACTATAAAACCCCATGATTATGTAGGATAGAGACATAGAAGTTAAAATGCTGTCAAACTCCTTTAATTCTGTAGTGTACATACATCCTTCTCCTTCCCTCTTCTCAACATTAAAGGGCTAACTAGAACAGTAGCCTTAACTCTTTACTATCATGGGAAAGTAAAAGGAATTGAGACCCTCTCCAAAATTAACAGCAGGGATCTGCTTGGCAACCATATTAAATGTGCTGGTAAAACAGAGCTTTGAAACAATATATAAATAGGTGTGTGTTGTGAGGGAGATTGCTAAACAAATTGGATTATTTCTAATTATGTCCTTGTGCTAATGGAAATAAATTAAAGTCGCATAAAGCTTGATACCCCCTAGAATCTTCTATCCCTGCAACCTTCCTGTATCCCTCCAAAATCATGCCCTCCATCTGTCCTGATAAATCCTGTTTTTACAGTGTTCCACATTCTCTGTTCTTCTACCATTTCCTCCCTTTGTCCTCAGCTTACTTCAAGTGCTGCAAAATGAGTGCAAAGTGCAAAAGTAGGGTAAGCCACCATGGGATCAACCCACTACATCTGTAAATACTAATTTTGTTTAATTGTTAACTTCAATGTGTCTGATTAATAATTACTGGTCTGTCTGTGTGACTAGCCATGAAAAACTCTCATGCTTTTTCCTCCTGTTGTTCAAAAAGTCACTAATTTCATGCTTTTATGGACTAACTACAAAATGTGAAATACACTATGCAAGCTATAGAAGCTTCACTGGTTTCTTTATCAGGTAAAGATGTTAAAAGTCATACAGGAGAGAAATGGTGACAGTTAAGATGGTATTG
>NW_024838521.1:0-1180 GCF_019175285.1 Sceloporus undulatus
CATAGACTAAATGAGCGGGACTCAAAATCTCTACTCTGGTCTTGGCCCTTACATCCTTCTGCTTCATTTCTTTCACAGCAGTGTTGACAGAATAAATGAAAAATGTGAAGGGATGGGAAAAACAACATACACAGTTGGCCCTTCGGATCCACAGGCTTCAGATCCACAAATTCAATCATTCATGGAAATCTGACCTCTTGTTATTAAATGATGTCAACATGAAGACAGACATGGTGAAGCATATGTGATCATTTATGGGTTTTTTTTTGGGGGGGGGGGTTGCATCCATGGTGGTCCCAGAATTGAATCTCAGATATGAGATCACAGATATGAATGGCCAACTGTATAACTGTGAGGGCCTGGAAGTGCGGATTATACACACATATGAATGGATGTGTCATATTTTAAGCAGCTACTCAGATTCAATTAATAAAATGTCTTTAGATTTGAAATTATGTCAATGTTTCTTATTTTTACTCAAGCTCCAAAGTGCTAGACGCCTGCAACTAAGGGACATATAAAGCACTCCCGCTCCATATGAGGACTGAGCTTACACGGTATTTGCCTTACGCAGGGGGTAGGGTATCTGGAACAGATCTCCACGTAAGGCAAGGCTCCGCTGTATTTCACTGATGTATTATTTGGGCGGTGCAGATAGGGAATGGTAGAAGAGGGCTAGCATGGCATAGTGGTTTGAGTGTTGTTCTAGGACACTGGGAGACCAAGGTTTGAATCCCAGCTTGGCCATGGAAACCCACCAGATGACCTTGGGCCAGTCACACTTCCTCAGCCTCAGAGGATGGCAATGACAAACTCCCTCTGAAGAAACTTGCCAAGAAAACTCTGTGATAGGATCACCTTAGGGTCACCATAAGATAGAAATGACTTGAAGGCACACAGCCACAACAACAACAACGCCTAATGTGATTAGTTCCAGATTTACCACTGCCTTGGAGGTAGATGGCTGCCACCAGCAGAGTAGTATAGAAGTGACAATAATAATAATAATAATAATAATAATAATAATAATAATAATATTTTATTTATATACCGCCCTTCTATAAAATCAGGGCGGTGAACAACAGGAATAAGAATACAATTATACAAACCCAATAAAATACATTAAAAACAATTCAATAAAAATAATAAAAATAACATGTCGGCAAAACAATGCTGACAT
>NW_024838522.1:0-1180 GCF_019175285.1 Sceloporus undulatus
TGCCATGCAGGAATACATACAACCCTAGATTCAGAAGGGACTACTAAGGGCCATAGAGTCCAACCCTCCTTCGACTATCCAGAAATACATAGGACCTACAGTCAAAAGGGACAACTAAGGGCCATAGAGTCCAACCCTCCTTCTACCTTTCAGAAATACATAGTATCCTAGAGTTAGAAGGGACTACTAAAGGCCATAGGGTCCAACCCTCCTTCTGCCATGCAGGAATACATAGGGCCCTAGAGTCAGAAGGGATTACTAAGGGCCACAGAGTCCCACCTTACTTCTGCCATGCAGGAATACATAGGACCCTAGAGTCACAAGGGACTACTAAGGGCCATAGAGTCCAACCCTCCTTCTGCCATGCAGGAATACATAGGACCCTAGAGTCAGAAGGGAGTACTAAGGGCCATATTGTCCAACACTCCTTCTGCTATGCAGAAATACACAAGACCTACAGTCAGAAGGGACTACTAAGGGCCATAGAGTCCAACCCTCCTTCTAACTATCAGAAATACATAGGATCCTAGAGTTAGAAGGAACTACTAAAGGCCTTAGGGTCAAATCCTCCTTCGGCCATGCTGGAATACATAGGACCCTAGAGTCAGAAAGGACTACTAAGGGCCACAGAGTCCCACCTTACTTCTGCCATGCAGGAATAAAAAGGACCCTAGAGTTAGAAGGCGCTACTAAGGGCCATGATGTCCAACCCTGCTTCTGCCATGCAGGAATACATAGGACTCTAGACTCAGAAGGGACTACTAAGGGCCATATTGTCCAACACTCCTTCTGCCATGCAGGAATACATAGGACCCTAGAGTCAGAAGGGACTACTAAGGACCATAATGTCCAACCCTCCTTCTACCAATCAGAAATACGTAGGACCCTGGATTCAAAAGGGACTACTAAGGGCCATAGAGTCCAACCCTCCTTCGGCTATCCAGAAATATATAGGACCTACAGTCAGAAGGGACTACTAAGGGCCATTGAGTCCAACCCTCCTTCTACCTATCAGAAATACATAGTATCCTAGAGTTATAAGGGACTACTATAGGCCATAGGGTCCAACCCTCCTTCTGCCATGCAGGAATACATAGGACCCTAGAGTCAGAAGGGACTACTAAGGGCCACAGAGTGCAACTCTCCTTCTGCCATGCAGGAATACATAGGACCCTAGAGT
>NW_024838523.1:0-625 GCF_019175285.1 Sceloporus undulatus
GATTGTTTCCAAAAAGAAAGGGCCAATAGTCCGCTTTCAGAAAAACCACGCTAAGGGGGATTTGCCCTGGATCTCTTGTACAAGTCCCTGATTGAGTTGTGTTAAAATCGGCGCGAGTGTGAACTTCCAACTTTTAAACCGGTTTGGGAACCGGGGTAAAATGTAGTCTGAATGGCCCCTACATTTAAGGGTGAAGGGAGCAAGAAACAACAAGCAAAGTCTAAACACTTCTTTTTACCATTGCAGCGTTGGAGCATGTCGCCACCCTCGAACTACCAATCGCTCCACTGCAGCAAGGCCAGGAGCAGCACAGAATGTGGCTATACAACTCGGTGTGTGGCGCTCCCCACATCAATGATGTGGTTTATTACACCGTGTATCGTACATATTGTATATGATGTGGGTCTTCCTTTTTTTATTTTCATTTTTTTTATTACACTGAGATATTCCCATGATAGTATTGAAATTACCAAATATCGACCAAATATTAACTATTAATTTAATAGAATGTTATCACCCTTTTCTTCAAATGTTTTAAGACAACTCCATTCCATTTCTAAATGTTCTTTTGGTTTCCATCTTAGTAAGGCAGATACTACATCCATATTTCTAGCTTCATGTATCT
>NW_024838523.1:725-1180 GCF_019175285.1 Sceloporus undulatus
CTTTAATGCATGTCCATCAATATGAAAGAAGCTTCCCTCGGGTTCCCTGCATTTCCAGCACTTAGTATTGCCAGTTTTGTATATCTGGTGGGTTTTTTGGGGGGTTAGATACCACCTCTATAACATTTTGATATAATTTTCTTTATAGTTTTGGCACAGAGTGAATTTATTTGTTCCTTTCCATTATTTTCCCCGTTCCTCTACAGTTATAGATTTATTTATATCATGTGCCCATCTTACCATGCTGTGTTTAATAATTTGATCTTCTAGATCTCTTTCTTTTAATAGCTTATAATATTTGATATGTGTTTACCTTTTTGGTCCATCATAATTTGATCTATTTAATTGTTATCCATCGTTAACTCAGGAGCTTTATTATCTGCCTTAAAACGATTGTTTAATTAGTTGTATAAAAACCAATCCTTCATGTTTCCTCTTTCATTAACTTCTTCCAT
>NW_024838524.1:0-1180 GCF_019175285.1 Sceloporus undulatus
CCACATGATGACTTTTCTTGCCTCCTCATGGGCCTCCATCACTGTCTTCATTAGGTCCAGAGCCTTTTTTGCCTTAGATGGAACAGCCAAAGACATAGGATGAGCACATGGTTCTACCTCCTTTGTGCAAACTGTTATCAGCCATAGCACTTCTCATTAAGAGCATAAGCTTTAGCAATACAGATTCATTTAAATGCTAATAAACAGGGTGACTCAAGCAAGGAGAAGGTCTCTGGTCACTCAGCAGACCTCTAATGCTTACATGCATTGAGGATCTTTGGTAAAAACATCTCAGATGAGGTAATAGATATATTGGATTAAGGTGACCAACCAAACTCCATTTTAGTGGCAAAAGGATCATGTTCCTGTTATAAAACACAGTGAACCTCAGTCAGCTAGCCTCAAAAGATGTGGCTCCCCTTGCCTTCCCTTCTTTCTTGGAGAGATGTCTGTTAAAGGGAAGAAACTAAAATCAACAACAACACAGTTTCTTCCATGAGATGGTTCTCACTAATACAGGGGGTTAAGAAAAATTCTTATAAAAAACAGACAGACTCCTCTCCATGGGGGGAGAAACTCCCCTTCCTCCATGAGTGTTTTAAAACAATGTAATCAGGTTTCTCTACTAAGGGATTGCTTCAAATCCCATTCAGACATCCTACAGAGCCCTGCGGGGTCTGCCACAAAAATCACAATTACCTCTTACCTTGTCTAGATTGTTAAATTTTAAGTAAGAATGCCTGCTGATGGGCTTGCCATTCAACTGCTGCCTGGCTTGAAAAGCCTATTGTAACAGGATCTATCATACATATGATGAATTGGGCTCAAGGCCATGAAGGTTCATGCTGCTAATCTCTTTTCTTTAGTGGTCTCAGGGTGCTACAAGATTCCTTTGCATATTGTTGGGCATGCTTTGATTGTGATTTCCTGCAGGGCAGGGGGTTGGACTTGAGGGCCCTTGTGGTCTCATCCAACTCCATGATTCTATGATTTTATGGTTGTAAGGTTAGCTGCTGTGTGGGTGAGTGTCTTATCCCTGATTGGGTTTTCATGGCATGGTCTGGTCCAAACAACACCATTGTTTACTACCTTTTGGGGCTGGAAAAACGGACTTCCTAGTGCCTATGCCTTGTTTTCTGCTAGCAAAAAATGCTCAGATTTAATATACCATACAGCTCCA
>NW_024838525.1:0-1180 GCF_019175285.1 Sceloporus undulatus
TCCAGAAGCCGCACCAAAGCCACACTCCAGACTGGAGCATGGCTTTGCTGTGGCTTCTGGACTTTTAGGACACATGCATCATTGAAACACCATACCTCCACTGTGACTTGAAGCAACTTTATTTTGGCTGTCTGTAACAGGCCACTATTACTTCCCTTGATCTTGATACTATACTCCTATTGATATAGCCTAGGATCACATTGGCATTTTTAGCTGCTGCATCACACTGTTGACACATGCTCAACTTGTGCTCGAGTACAATTCCTAGTTCCCTTTCACATGTAATTTAATTGCCATTACAACTTCCTGTGGAATCTTGGAATTTCTAGTTTTAGTGAGGCACTATTGTTCTCCACTTTGTATGGATTCTCAATATCCAATCCTAAACTGCCAATTCTGGAATTTTGTGGGTAGGAACCATGGAGATTAATGCTTTTTGCCCCTAAATGGTCCTCAGGCCATTCCTGAGCAAGTTTCCTGATTTTTGTGGCCCCTCTTCCAGCCTTTTGAGGCTCTGGAGAGGCTTCGTGGCAAACAGGCTTCCCTTGGCCCTGCAATGGATCAGAGAGGGCCCAACAGTGTCAAAATGGCCTCCACTTCCCCAAAGGGATGCTGTAGGATATTGAGGGGCAAAACATTATGCTGTATTTTTAGGCGACACAATGTGGGACTGCCTCTGAGATCCCCTGGGGTCCATTATGACCACCCCACTTCTCAAGAGTGGTCCATCCCTGACTTAGAGATGCCTTAAGGTTCTTTTAAGGCTCATCCCTCGTACTTGACCCTCACTAATATCAGAAACCAGGTCCCAGACCCCTTGTTCTGCCTTTCCTAATGCATTAGATGTATATTGATTGCCCTGCCTTTCTCAAAAAATGAATCTCAAAGTGTCCCTTTTATGCATCACACTCTGTGGGTATGTGTCTGTGATAGAGAGATGGAGGGAATGTGAAAAATCAAAAGGGAGGGAAGAGATCCTGAAGGTGAAATGGTAAAGCAGTGCAGATGGTTGGAGAGCAGAGGGAGAAAAGGAAGGGGATCAAGCCTCTGGGAGCCAGGAGGGGAAGGCAGGAGCAAAGCCAGGATCGCCTAGCTCTGTGCAAAGAGGAAGGGACCTCTGGGAAGGGCCAGGAGAGAGGCCTTGGGGATTGGGAGGCAGCCACCAACCTTCCCTCTTGCC
>NW_024838526.1:0-1180 GCF_019175285.1 Sceloporus undulatus
ATGTTATGGCTCAGGCCGAAGCTCACGTGGCTGAGTCTGGCGCAACAGTAGATCCTGATCCCTCCATGATTCCTGTTCACCTCAGACACACCCTGTGGGTGGATGACAAGGAGGTGGTAGCTTACAGGGATTCAGGCGCAGATTTCAGCCCTGCATCAATCCTTTGTGGACCCTGGCCTCATTGACAACAATACCAAGGTTTTGGTAAAAGGCTTCAGGGCACCACCGAGTCTGCTTCCCACGGCACGTGTCCCTGTTCGATACAAAGGATGGACGGGACACTGGACTTTTGCAGTCTGATTGCTCTGGGTTAGCAAGAAAGGAAACTAGAGGTCTCTCTTCCAAGCAAGTCTCAGTGTGTGTTTGGAAAAAAGAAATATAGTTCATTGACAATTCACTGAGTGGTGGCAGCGGAAGAAAAGTTGTTTTTAAGGGACTCCCTGAGAGTAATAGTCACGCACAGGGCATTACTCGAGGGATCACCACAGTGATGCTGAGTGTTTGTTCACTGTTTGTGGCCTTATGTGTAAGTTGTTGTCTTTTATTACTAATAAACTTCAAAAAAAATCCTCCATGACCATTGTTTTTCTTTTCTTTGTGTTCAGCCACAAGCCTGATTTTGCACTTTCTTCTTTGACTTTCCTTAGTAATTGTTCCAAGTCTGTAATGCTTTTCATTGGTAGTACAGTCTCATCCCCATACACTTTCAACTAGTAGTACAGTGTCATCTGCATATGCTTTTAACTAGTAGTACAGTGTCATCTGCTTACACTTTCCACTGGTAGCATGTTGTTGTCTGCATACACTTTCCACTAGTAGTACAGTCTCATCCACATACACTTTCAACTAGGAGTAGTGTCATCTGCATATGCTCTGACTAGTAGTAGTGTCATCTGCCTACGCTTTCCACTAATAGGAGTCATCTGCCCATGCTTTCTGCTAGTAGTACAGTGTCATCTGCATATTTTAGATCTGCATATTTTAAATCCTACAGTGGTCCCTCCACGTTCGCCAGGGTTAAGAATGAATCATGTTTTTTTTTTCTTGGCATGATGCATTCAGAGGAGGTTTGTCCTTGCCTTCCCCTGAGGCTGAGAGCATGTGACTTGCCCAAAGTCACCCAGTGAGTTTCATAGCAGAGCTGGAAATTGAACTACGGTTTCCAGAGTCATAGACAACA
>NW_024838527.1:0-1180 GCF_019175285.1 Sceloporus undulatus
TCGTAACCTGGGTATTTCGTATCCCGAGGTACCACTGTAATGTTTTTTGTACTAATTTACTCATAAATTGTAATTCCCATATATCACTGAATTTAATGGTAATAGTTGTGATATAAACAACTAGCAAAATTAAAATTAGACCTTTAAATTATAATATATGCTCATAATAAATGTGTTTACATATACATCGTTTCATATAGTTAAAGTGAAAATTTGGTAAAATGTGATTTTTTAAAAAAAAATTAATTAAAATTTTAATTTTGAAATTTTAATTCAAAAAATAGGTCTTCTCTTTTCTCCTCCCACTGAATCTCACTTCACTCACACCATCTCTTCAGCATTTTAAAGAGATACAGGCAAATGCCACAGGCCATTTCTACAAAAATGCAGATGATGATGATGATAATAATAATAATAATAATAATAATAATAATAATTTTTATTTATATTTCCCGCCTCTCCCTGCGGATCGAGGTGGGATTACAACAATAAAAACAACAATTTCAAGATTAAAACTACAATGTCATATAAAATACACTCAACAAAACAATATAACCATTACCGATACAATGTATTGACTAAATTGTCATTTAAAATACATATTACAAATAGAGGTGGAGTATTTCTAAATCTCTTATAATAGATTGGGTGGATAGGCCTGCCAGAAGAGATCCGTCTTAAGTGCCTTCTTAAAAGCATCTAAGGTGGTAATAGCACGGACCTCCTCTGGCAAGTCGTTCCACAGCTTGGGGGCTACGGCAGTAAATGCTCTGTGGAAAGTTGTTATTAACCTGGTCTTAGCATATTCCAATAGTTGCTTCCCGGATATTCTGAGAGTGCGGGGCGGATTGTATAGGGAGAGGTGTTCCCTCAAGTAACTTGGACCCAAGCCATGTAGGGCTTTAAAAGTAATGACCAACACTGTGTATTGCGCCCAGAAGGTAATCGGCAGCCAATGAAGAGATTTTAGTACTGGTGTTATATGGTCAGACCTAGGTGTTCCAGTGACCAATCTGGCTGCTGCATTTTGAACCAATTGAAGCTTCTGAACCTGGTACTTTGGCCTATGTGTTTGTAAGAAGACTGGCACAGTACGGTTACCACCACTGAATGTGCAACTGCCTTTGTTTTAACTCTTGTTTTGAAGGTAGGTCAGCATGAACCATGCGTGACTTCACAG
>NW_024838528.1:0-1180 GCF_019175285.1 Sceloporus undulatus
GAACTCGCCACGGGTCAGCGTAAGAGGGGCGCCCCAAAGAAGAGATACAAGGACTCCCTGAAACAACATCTCAGGCTTGTCCAAATTGATCACCAACAATGGTCCTCCCTGGCCTCGCATTGGGAGGCATGGAGACGCACTATCCATGATGCTGCAGCCTTCTTCGAAAGCTCACGCCAAACGAGCCTCGAATAGAAACGACAACGCAGAAAGAACCGCAACCTGGAAACATCACTCAAGGAGACTTTCCGCTGTGCTTTCTGCAACCGGACCTGTTTATTCCGGATTGGCCTTTTTAGTCACCAACGCGCTTATACAAAGCGCGGGATGAGTCCTTCGTTTGCGAAGCAAAGCCAGAGAGAGAGAGAGAGAAAGAGAGAGAGAGAGAGAGAGAGTCAGAGTCTGAGTCTGGAAGATCTCCATTGACTACTCCCTTGTTCTCCAACATGCAATTGGACAAATATACTTCTATAGTTGAGGGAGCACTCTATACTGCATTCCATTGACTTTAAGTTATCCTCCGACCTTATTCCAAAGTTATCCTTCATTTAGAAACTGGTCTAATGTCAACCAAGGCTTGTGTTTGGATTTGTAAATTTAACTTTTGGTTTAAAATGTTATTCAATCCGGATAGTTTGGTCCCGTTAATATTAACGGATTCTTTTGTTTCTATTTGGAAATGGTCTACAGCTACTAAATGGTTATTTATTATTGTTATTATTATTATTATTAACCTTTATTTATAAAGCGCTGTAAATTTACACATGCTAAAACCATTATTTTAAGTCTACTGTTAAACTTGTAGTTGAAAGATTTAGGTTTTTAATTTATTTATAGAAATGCATTCTTGTACTATTGATAGAATATGATATATTCGGATGCCCTGCAATATTTGTAAATTAGTATTTTGTTTGTATTTTTTTTACAAGCTGGCCATGTGCCATAATGAATTATTTATTTATTCATTTATTTATTCATTATTAGTAGTCAATTATTATTATTATTATTATTATTATTATAAAATTAATATATTATATAATTATAAAATTACCTTCAGCCCAAGTGTGTAAGGTGTCCAAGAAACATAAATGAATTTCTAGGTTTAGATTTGGGCCCCATCTCCAAGATCTCTCATTATATATTATATCTCCAAATATACCAAAATGTAATCTACTGTATT
>NW_024838529.1:0-1180 GCF_019175285.1 Sceloporus undulatus
TTTCAATGGAATGTACCACTGCTTTGTGTGAAGGCATCACAAGTTGGACTGGTTGATCTCAACTGCAAGCATCCTTCTTATCCAAGCCTTCATTTCTTATATTCGTTGAACAACAGTGGACTCTTGTTATCCGCTGGGGTTTGGTTCCAAGATCCCCCGTGGATAACAAAATCCATGGATGCTCAAGTCCTATTAAATATAATTTTTTTTCTTTATAATCATTATTAAAGTTTTGCCATACATATACAGTGGAACCTTATTATACGCGGGGGATCCGTTCCAGATCCTCCCTGCACTTTACTATGATTCTTTTAACGGCCTATATAACACATTAACAATTACCCAATAAAGTTGCAGTTCATATTTTCAGAATTTATAAACATAATCAAAGGTTGCCAAATTAATTTCTCCTTGTTCCAGTTCAAGTTCATAACTTAACATGTACTTTTGTCCAATTCCATAAAATCTATGAGTTTCAAGATCCATTCATTCCATGTAGGTTCTGCATCTCCCTTCCAATGAGATGCAAGTATCATCCTAGCCGCTGAGATCATGTAAAATAATAATTTCCTGTGTTTGTCTTCCAATTTATCATCTGAAATCATATTTAACAGAAAAAGTTTGGCTTCGAATTTAAAGTTCATTTTTACAATTTGTTGCATTTTATTATATATTTGTATCCAATATCTTTTAACTTGTTTGCAATTCCACCACAAATGCATAAAGGAACCTGGCTCTTTACCATATTTCCAACAATTGGGACTCTGATTTCTATAAATCTTTGAGAGTTTCAGAGGGGTAAGATGACACCCGTTCTGCATCTTGTAATAATTTTCCTTTAATGCTATACATGCGGTATACAGTATTTGATTCTAACAACCCACGTTTTCTCCCATTGGGCTAACGGTAAGGATTCACCCAAATCTTGAGCCCATCTAATCATAGATGGCTTCGTGCATGTCTATCTTTAACAGAAAACTATAAAGTTTAGAGATCTTACTCACATTTTTACCAAAAATGATTTTATCAAAAGTTGAGGGTGATGTATCAATACCACAAGTTTTAACATCTAACACAAACCTTTCTTTAATTTGGCGATATAGAAACCAATTTAAACATAAACCCTCCTTTTCTAACATGTCCTGTGTTTTCATTGTCACTGTGTTAGTTCTTCCATCTA
>NW_024838530.1:0-1180 GCF_019175285.1 Sceloporus undulatus
AGGGTTTAGGGACAAGTTTGCAGCTGCTTTTCACATGATGCTGCACACAATCAGAAGAGATTCCAGAGAGAATGTGAGGTCAATCAAGAAATAAGCAAATTCGCAAAACTACCGGATTTACATTTCCATTTTGCTTGCGAATTGACTCCCTTCACGTTATACATGCATGGAATCAGGCAGGCTTATGGATCCAGCCCCCTTCTCTCTCTCTCTCTCTCTCTCTCTCTCTCATGTGTGTGTATGTGGTTTTGGAGTTTGTAAAGGGAAGCCTCATTCTGCGTTCCTCTGAAACACCTTCCCCTGACCCCCCCCCCATACCCTCTCCCCTCCCTGGAGCATGGGGGGTACTTGTGGAAATGACAGTTTTGAGCATGCTCAGAAAAGGTATTTCTACGCTGTCAATGGGGATTTGTCTGTTTCGTTTTGATAGCCAAATCCACATTGGACCCACTTTAATGTGCTTTTAACCCCTTGTTGTTCTCTGTGTGTGATAACCAATAGCAAATGGACTTGCTTTCATGGGATGCCAGCACTTTAACCATTTTTGGGATGGAAGCACATAGGACCTACGTGTGATAATGTCCAAAGTGAAAGAGGTCCTCCAGTCTTCTGTAGACAGAATTATCACTAGGTTGTATCAAGACTGATCCAAAACTTCATTATACAGTACGCCTTTTATGTGTCTTTCAGCGCTTTAGAAATAAAGTTTAATAATAATAATAATAATAATAATAATAATAATAATAATAAAGCTGCACAACAGGGTTGCAGTGGCGTATGCGTTCGTCATGCACAAGCCCCATTATTTTCAACGGGGCTCGAACACACGCACTATTTGCCTTACACGGAGGGGTATGGAACGGATCCCCTGCATAAGGCAAGAACACACTGTATAGTTGACCCTGCTTATACATGGATTTTTTATACGCTGATTCAACCATCCACGGTTTGAAAATGTTCAAAAAAAGTATAAATTTCCAATATCAAACCTTGATTTTCCATTTTTTCATCTATTTCAGATGCTGTATTTTTGCCTTTAAGATATTCTGGTTGCCACAGTACTCTATATTTGAGCAACAATAGAAAAATATAGCTGGCCCTCTCTCTAGGAGTAGCCATTCTGTAAAAGGCAGTTTTCCAGCGATGGAGGGAGGGAATCCTCAATTGGGTTAGTTCCCTC
>NW_024838531.1:0-1180 GCF_019175285.1 Sceloporus undulatus
GGTTCGAAAGGTTCAGGAGGAGGACCGGGATCCACTCTGTCGTCCGTCACGGCGAGGCGTCCAGCGCAGACCACCAGGCCGCTGAAGCATTTGTTGTCGAGTTCAAGGCCATGGTGGAGGAGGAAGGCTACTTCCCGCAGCAAGTGTTCAATTGCGACGAGACAGGCCTCTTCTGGAAGAAGATGCCTCGCCGCACCTACATCACCCAGGAGGAGAGGAGATTGCCAGGCCACAAGCCTATGAAGGACCACTTCACACTTGTGTTGTGTGCGAATGCCAGCGGGGACTGTAAGGTCAAGCCCCTGTTGGTGTACCACTCCGAAAATCCAAGGGCCTTCAAGGCACACAACATTCAGAAGGACAGGTTGCCAGTGATGTGGCGTTCCAATGGCCGCGCATGGGTCACACGCCTCATTTTCGTCGAGTGGATCAACAGCGTCTTCGCCCCGAAAGTGAAGCGGTACCTGGAGGAAGAGGATTTGCCCTTGAAGTGCCTCCTCCTCTTGGACAATGCTCCTGCGCACCCGCCTGGCCTGGAAAAGGACATCCTTGCAGAGTTCTCCTTCATCAAGGTCCAGTTTCTGCCGCCCAACACGACCTCCCTCTTGCAACCCATGGACCAGCAGGTGATTGCCAACTTCAAGAAGATCTACACCAAGCACCTGTTCAAGCGTTGTTTTGATGTTACGGAGAGCACACAGCTGACCCTTCGAGAGTTCTGGAAGCAGCATTTTGATATCGTCGTGTGCTTGAAGATGGTGGACTTGGCCTGGCAGGAGATCACCAGGCGCAACCTGATTGCTGCGTGGAGGAAGCTGTGGCCTGATGCTTCTTCCTTGGAAGGGTCACAGACCGAGGGTGCTGAGCCAGGTGAAGAAGAAGAAGAGGTGCACGAGATTGTCTCCATCGCAAGGTCCCTGGGACTTGACGTGGACAACGAGGACATGGAGGAACTCATCGAGGAGCACAACGAGGACCTGACAACAGAGGACCTGAAGGCCTTGGCAGCCATGCAACACTTGGCCGTGGATGAGGACGTGCTCCATTTCGACAGGGGCCAGGAGGAGGAGGCGGCAGGGGCATTTTTGCCAACGGCAGAAATTAAAGACATTTTGCGGCAATTCCACAATGTGTCTTCTTATGTTGAGAAGCACCACCCTGAGAAGGTGCTCACCAGCCA
>NW_024838532.1:0-1180 GCF_019175285.1 Sceloporus undulatus
CTTTTTTCTTGGTGACAGAATTTAAAGTTTATTTCCTGGACTGAATTCTAAAGTGTCCAAATAATATTTGGAGGCACCATGTGCTTTCCTCCCCTTTTCTTAGTCATTCTCTGGATGAGGGCTATTTTCTGTTGCAGGTAACCTTTGCGGATGTGGCAGTATATTTCACTGAGGACGAATGGAAACTGTTGACAAAGAAGCAGAGACTTATGTACAAGGATGTGATGATGGAGAATTACGAGAATGTGGCCTCTGTGGGTAAGGAAGCTGAATTCATTGCCTTTCCTATGAAGACCGAGGTCCCTTTCATACTACATTATCATGGCACTATGATTCCACATTAGAATCATAGAATCATAGAGCTGGAATAGACCACAAGGACCATCTGGTTCAAGTCGTTGCCATGCAGGAAACACATTGAAAGAATACCCAGTAGATGGCAACCCAGCCTTTGTTTAAAGTCCTTCAAAGACCTTTATAACCCTTCAAAGAAGGAATAATAGTATTAACCAGAATGAGATGCTAATATGCTCTGAGGGAGTATATTCCACTGTTGAATAGCTCTTACTGTCAGGAACTTCCTCCTAATGTTTAGGTAGAACTTCTTTTCCTGTGCCTTGCTTCCATTGTTCTGTCCTTTTTGAATTGTGGTGCCCAGAACTCGACACAATATTCCAGGTGGGCTCTGATCAAAGCAGAATAGAGTGGCACTATTACTTCCTTTGTTCTAGACACTATACTTCTATTGATGCAGCCAAAAACTGCATTGGCCTTTGTATCTGTCGCATCACACTGTTGACTCAGGTTCAACTTGTGGTCTGCTTAGACTCCAAAATCCATTTCACACGTAGTTTCATTCAGTCAGGAGTCACCCATCCTATATCTGTGCATTTATTTTTCCGGCCTGAGTACAGTTGGCCCAGCTTTGTCTATTCAGGTCATACTGAAGTTTGATCCATTCCTCAGAGGTATTAGCTACTCCTCCTAATTTGGTGTCATCTGCAAATTTGATAAGTATACCCTCAATTCTGTCATCCAGGTCATTGATAAAAATTTTGAATAGCACTGGGCCCAGGACAGAAGCCTGTGGGACCCCACTGGTCACTTCTCTCCAGGATGAAAAGGAGCCATCATTGGGTTCAGCCAGTCAACCAATTACAGATCCATGTAACTGAGTGTT
>NW_024838533.1:0-1180 GCF_019175285.1 Sceloporus undulatus
CACCTGGATGGAATTAAAAAATGGGGCCTCTTGCTCTCATCATCATCCTTGTTATTTTTACAGATCTTTTAGATTGTAAGCCTGAGGGCAGGGAACCGTCTGACTAAAAAAATTGATGTACAGCGCTGTGTAAACTTACAGCGCTTTATAAATAAAGGTTAATAATAATAATAATAATACAGAGGGTATACCCAACTCCAATCAAATAAAACATTTACCTGTCTCCCTGGACTGAACCATAAAACCATATATCCTGTGCTTTTGAGTACACCCTTGGCATGGATCCTCAGAATTTTTTTCATGGGATCCACCCCAAACGTTTTGTTCAAATCAGATCACATCCATACTCATAGACTGAACCATAAACATCACAGATCCCTTATTTTACTCTGCAGCCACAGTGCAAAAACATGGATGCTACCGCCAAAAAGTTGCAAAGTTAACTTTGCCCAGTGATTCTAGAAGTTTTCTGAGCAGCACTGTGCAGGTGCAGTATAACCCATTTGTATGTATTTGCAGATGACCACTCAAAATACCGTTACAAGTATGCAACCTGTCCATATTATAGATTCCATACTTTATGGTTATACTGTGGTATACACCTTTCTGGGGCACAGAGCCTCATGAATACTCTTACTTTAACAATGAATGCTATAACAATTGATGTTGACATCAATGTAACTGAGATTTTACAATTACAGTGCACTCGCGTCATACGTGGACGCGCTTTATGCGGCTTTCAGCATACGTGGGAAAAGGTGTGGCATGTCCTGTAGGAAACAATGAGGTGTGCGCCCATGGTGCGCATGTGCCGCTGCGTGCACGAGCCCCATTCATTTAAATGGGGCACGAGCATAGGTGGAATTCGCTTTATGTGGAGGAGTCTGGAACAGATCCTCCACGTAAAGAAAGGGCACACTGTATATGGATCTCATGTGAAAATCATATGGGTCCCTATGCCTCATTTATGTTTTTACACTCTGGGAGTGCCATAGGGATACTTAATAGTTTATGGAGATAGATTAATTTGATTTAGACCTCTTTGGAAGAAATACTTTATAAACATGAAATCAAAAATGTTGTTAACTGCCTTTGAGTAAAGCCCGATTCATGGCAGTCCTGTGGATGAGACGTCTCCAAGAACCTCTGTCCTCCAGTGCTCTGCGTAGGTCCTATAAAT
>NW_024838534.1:0-519 GCF_019175285.1 Sceloporus undulatus
TTCCTGTTCTTCATGTGTGTCTTCAAGTCGTTTCCAACTTATGGCAACCCTAAGGCAACCTTATCATGGGGTTTCCTTGGCAGATTTCTTCAGAGAGGGGTTGCTATAGCCATCTTCTCAGGCTGAGAGAGTGTGACTTGCCAAGGGTCACCTAAGTCCAAAACACACTGCAGCAATAATCCAATATGAGACCGCTTTAACTGCCCTGGCTCAGTACTAGGGAATTCTGGGAAATGTAGTTTTGTGAGACATTGTGCCTTCTCTGTCAGAGACCTCTGGTGCCACAATAAACTCCAGTTCCCAGGATTCCCTAGCACTGGGCCAGGACAGTTAAAGTGCTCTGAAACTGGACTATTGCTGCCGTGTATTTTGGACATTACTTGGCCGCAAACTGTCCATAGCCTGCAATGCATCTCCTAATTCTGTTGGCAGTCCCTCCCTCCCAACACTTTCTCATTTCCCCCCCAAAACCAGAGCAAAGCTGGCAGATGGAAAGAAGTTTTAAAGCAGCATTTAAAT
>NW_024838534.1:619-1180 GCF_019175285.1 Sceloporus undulatus
CCATAGCCTGCAATGCATCTCCTAATTCTGTTGGCAGTCCCTCCCTCCCAACACTTTCTCATTTCCCCCCAAAACCAGAGCAAAGCTGGCAGATGGAAAGAAGTTTTAAAGCAGCATTTAAATCTGCCATATTCGTTTTTAAACAACTAAATGTCCCAAATGCTATTATCAGTTTTGTAGCTATTATTACACAAAGATGTAGCGTGCAAACTCATCAAGTACCTTTATTTTCTGGAGTGAGATGGGCTTTTCCAACTGACTCTCTGTGATAATCTCCAGTGGGTCCAAGCAGGCAAACTGCGGCCCTGGAATAATAATAATAATAATAATAATAATAATAATAATAATAATAATAATTTTATACCCCTCTCTTCAGCCAAAAAGCTATCAGAGTGGATTAGAAATTGTTAATTAGACATTTAGACATTATGGCTCTTAGCCCAGCAAAACCTTAACTTCCTGAAATCACGCTGCCATCATCCAGTGAATTATAAAGGGGTTTCCCTTAACCTACCTGGGACCAGTTAAGGATTCTTATTTCTACTTCTGTACTTATCTTCC
>NW_024838535.1:0-670 GCF_019175285.1 Sceloporus undulatus
TAGCTACTCCTCCTAATTTGGTTTCATCTGCAAATTTGATAAGTATGACCCAAATTCTGTCATCCAAGTCCTTCATAAAGATGTTAACTAGCACTGGGCCAGGACAGAGCCCCACTGGACACCCCACTGGTCACTTCTCTCCAGGATGAAAAGGAGCCACTGTTGAATATCCTTTGGGTTTGGCCAGTCAACCAATTACAAATCCATGTAACAGTTACTTTGTCTAGCTTGTTTCATGGTTTTGTTTTATGTACTGTTTAATTTGGTTAACTGCTATTAAGAGACATAGCTATGAGATTCTATGATATGGGGTGCACTATAAACCTTTTAATAATTGAACAGGGATTGCAATCCTATATAATATATTATCAGAGATAACTCCAGAGAGTGTTAGCTTTTGGATGCCACAAGGTTCCTCTCATTCTTCAGAGGAAGAAGCAACACTTCAGCTGCCTTCTAGAAGATAAAGCAAAATGGCTTCCAAAAGAACTGAAGCCTTGGGCAAGTCACACTCTCTCAGCCTCAGAGGATGGCCATGGGAAACCCACTCTGAACAAACCTGCCAAGAAAACCCCTTCAGAGACTCCTATAAAGTCACCATAAGACCTGGAAACAACTGGAAAGCAGACCCCAAGAGCAACATTGGGAAATAGGTGCAAGCCTTGCCTTG
>NW_024838535.1:770-1180 GCF_019175285.1 Sceloporus undulatus
CTTCAGGCAGTAAAGGGAGGTTTATGCAAATGCAGAATGACATCACTGTTACGGAAGGCTCTCTTGACCAATCAGAGAGCAAGATGAAGGTCCTTCTGGAAGCTTCCGTGAGAAGGAGATATAAGGCCTGAGAGACCAAGAGACAGTTGGGGGAATTGTGTCGGTTGGAGATCGAGAGAGAGAGAGTTAAAGAGTGTATCTTGGAAGTTAGTCTCAGAATTGGATGCTTGGGTCTTTATTTTTAATAGCTTGTAGGAATTGAATATTATATACTTACAAATATTGTACCTGCAAGATTCTTAATATCTTGCATGACTTATATTTTACTTATATTTTGTTATTTATAATGAATATCTCCTTTTCGCTGAAGAGAGGGGTATAAAATTATTATTATTATTATTATTATTATT
>NW_024838536.1:0-1180 GCF_019175285.1 Sceloporus undulatus
ATATAGATATATGGATTATATATGAAGATAATATATATACACACACATACACACACACACACACACAGAGTGGACCCTTGTTGTAGGCCGGGATTTGGTTCCAAGATCCCCATTGTATAACAAAATACGTGGATGCTCAAGTCCCATTGACTATAATGAGAGAGCAAAATGGAGTCCGTAATAAAAATTGGAAAATCAAGGTTCGATATTTTAAATTTATACTTTTGTGGAACTTTTTCTGGCCGTGGATGCTATAAAAATTCATGTTTAAGAAGGGCAGACTGTATAAGTATAATATATAGAAGTATATATATGTACATATAATATTATCAAAGTCAGTCCTAGTTAGGCATCAGAGAGTCCACACGGGAGAGAAGCCATACAAATGCCAGCATTGTGGGGAATGTTTTTCTATGAAGTCAAGCTCCTTCACCTCCCTTGATCTTTTTAGGAAGGAATTAAAGACCTTTCTCTTCCGACAAGCTTTGGCCCATGTGCCCTGATTACATGCTGTTCTCCCCTGATATGCAATGGTTCTAACTAGTTAGTTTGTCTTCTTTGGTTTTAACGCTTGTTGTAGATGTTATAGTGTTTTAAAGTATTGGGTTATTTTTAATATTGTTTTTATACTGTATGTTTTTATATTGCATATTGTGCTATATTTTTTTCCTTTGCTGTTCCCCGCTTTGATCTATTTTTGGAAAAGTGGGTTATAAATAAACATTATTATTCTTATTATTCTTATTCTTATTAGTGACACATCAGAGAGTCCAGACAGGAGAGAAGCCACACAAATCCCAGGAGTGAACTAGCATTATTTTTGTTAGTAAGGAATGCAAAAATTATATTTCCAATCCAGAAAAGGCCCTTGTGATTTTGTTTTTACGGTTTGTCTGTCCATATGTCTGTTTATGTTTTAAAGTTATATTTTGTTAAGATTAGGTTTTAATTACTAATACTAAAGATAATTGCTTTGGGCTGTAAATCTGGCTAGGGATTGTGGGTTGTGGTATAGGTTAGGTTAGGTAGATGAGGGGCTGGGATTTCTTGCAGCTGTCTAGAATAAACACACACATTTATATATACTCTTCTACTTGCATACAATTTAAACATAAGCAAATGCATGGAGAAATATGCGGGTACATATGAATGCACATGGATGCACCTGCGCATGTATACA
>NW_024838537.1:0-1180 GCF_019175285.1 Sceloporus undulatus
TGGTTTCTCCTATCATCTGTACGCCGACGACACTCAGCTGTATCTCTCCACCCCTGACCTTTCGACGGGGCTTGAACAGCAAGTTTCTTCTTGTCTGACTGCCATCTCTCAGTGGATGCAGCTTCGGCGCTTGAAGCTCAACATGTCTAAGACTGAGCTTCTCGTCTTTCCACCTAAACCCACCCTTCATTATTTCTTTTCTGTCTCTGTCGACGACACTACTATTCAACCGGTTCATCAAGCCCGCAGTCTTGGCTTCATTTTTGACTCTTCTCTGTCATTTATTCCCCAGATACAGGCCACCGCCAAGGCCTGTAGATTCTTTCTCCACAACATTGCCAAGATCCATCCATTCCTCTCAATCTCCACTGCCAAGACTCTGCTCCATGCCCTAGTGGTTTCGCGACTAGATTATTGTAACCTCCTTCTAACAGGGCTTCCTCTTTCACACCTCCATCCTTTAATCTCTGTCCAGTATACAGCTGCCTGTATTGTCACATCCGCTCACCGCTTTGACCATGTTTCTCCTCTTTTAACCTCCCTTCATTGGCTCCCCTTCCCCTTCCGCATCCGGTACAAGCTTTTGTTATTGACTTTCAAAGCCCTCCATGGATTGGCCCCTCCTTACATATCTGACCTTCTTTTTCCTTACATTCCTACTCGCACCCTCTGCTCTGGTAGTCAAGGTCTCCTGTCACAGTGTGGGACTACCACTGCCCCCTCCCGAATTTGTCCCTTCTCACTTGCTGCCCTTTACTCCTGGAACCTTCTTCCCCCGCATGCACACCTCATCACTTCTCTACCCAGTTTCAAAACTGAATTAAAGACTATATTATTTAGAGAAGGGTTCCCAGAGGCAAGCCCCTCTCTGACCCAGGAAGCCTCCTTTTAACCATCCATTAAGAAGCCAAGACCTTCCTCCAGTCCATCTGCCTTGGTCCAGGCCTCGGAGGTGGAGAAGATCTGCTGGACCTGATCCTATTCCCCACCACCACTCCCTTCTGCTTTTGTGTCGTGTCTTTTTAGATTGTAAGCCTGAGGGCAGGGAACCGACTGACTAAAAGATTGTATGTACAGCGCTGTGTAAATTTTACAGCGCTTTATAAATAAATAAATAAATAAATAAATAAATAAATAATATTTAACAAGAACATTTTATTGTGTTTGCCATGTGGCAGTA
>NW_024838538.1:0-1180 GCF_019175285.1 Sceloporus undulatus
CCAGTCCAACCTCCTTCTGCCATGAAGGAAATCTCAATCAAAGCATATCTGACAGATGGCCATCCAGACTCTGTTTAAAGGCCTCCAAAGAAGGGGAATCCATCATTCTCCGTTGAGGGAATGTGTTCCACTGTCAAACAGCCCTTTCTGTCAAGAAGTTCCTCCTAATGTTGAGGTGGAATCTCTTTTCCTTTGGAATGCATCCATTGTTCCAGGTCCTAGTCTCTGGAGCAGCAGAAAACAAGCTAGCTGCCTTCTCAGTATGACATCCCTTCAAATATTTAAACAGGGCTATCATATCACCCCTTAACCTTCTCTTCTCCAGGCTAAACATCCCCAGCTCCCTCAGTCTCTCCATTGTGATGACTCTCCTCTGGACATACTCCAAGTTTGTGAATTTTGATCCTGTCCTCTGGGGTATTAGCTACTCCTCCTAGTTTGGCGTCATCTGCACATTTGATAAACATGCCCTCTATTAAAGCAGGGCTGCACAAGTTGTGGCCCAACAAAGGATGAAAAGCGAAAGTCTCGACAGAACGGAAATACAGAGTGATCATATTAATTCCCCAATAACCAAACAAGAGATAGAAAGAGTAATACAAGATCTAAAAGGATTTAAATCTCCTGGCCCAGATGGATTCACATCTATATTTTATAAAACATTTAGAAATGAACTGAGTGAGCATTTGACTAAAATTTACAGCGAAATATTGGTTAATGAAACAATCCCAGAAACATGGAACCTATCTGAAATTATATTAATATTTAAACCCAATAAAGATCCAGCCAATTCCGAATCTTATCATCCGATTACATTAAGCAATCAAGATTATAAAATTATTATGAGAATTCTAGCCAAGAGAATAAAAGAATATTTACCTACTTTAATTAAAGAAGAACAATATGGATTTGTGGAAGGCAGATATATTTATGAACCGATAAGGAATATATTTAATATACTACGTCATGCCAAACAATACAAAAATAAATTAGCTTTGATAAAACTATACGTTTATAAAGCATTTGATTGAATAAATCATGAATATCTATATAAAATTTGTAGGGATTTTGGATTAGGGGAAAGGTTTAGTGAAACCCTCAAAGAAATATATAATGATACAGAAGCACAAATCATGATAAATGGAGAGAAATCAAGAAAATCTAAAATGAAAAGTGGATT
>NW_024838539.1:0-1180 GCF_019175285.1 Sceloporus undulatus
TTAAAATCAATATTAAAAACCCCATCAGCCAGCTACCCTTGCTGTCAGAGGGGGGAGACAAGCTGGAGCTTGTATTGGGGAAAGCTGATCGAAACAGGAGGGTTTTCAACTCCCTCTTGAACTGGGCCAGGGAGGTGGCCGAGCGGAGCTCAATGGGCAGCGTATTCCAGAGGGTCGGGGCGATGATGGAATATGATCTCCTTGTTGTGGAGACTAATCTAGCCCCAGGGACCCTCAGTAGTTGCTGCCCAGATGTTCTGAGGGTGCGGGACGGAATGTATGGGGAGAGGCGGTCCTCAAGGTAACCTGGGCCCAAGCCATGTAGGGCTTTATAGGTCATAACCAACACCTTGTATTGCGCCCGGAAGCGGATGGGCAGCCAATGCAGATCTTTGAGTACAGGTGTAATATGACTGGCCCTGGAAGTACCAGTGACCAGTCTGACTGCCATATTCTGTACCATCTGTAGCTTCCGGGTATGGTACAAGGGTTGCCCCATGTAGAGCGCATTGCAGAAATCCAATCGAGAAGTTACCAGAGCATGTACTACCGTTTCAAGGTCCCCCTGGGCCAGGTATGGGCGCAGCTGGCGGATAAGCCGAAGCTGATAACAGGTGCTCTTGACCGTCGCATTCACCTGAGCTGTAAGGTGAAGCGACAAATCAAGAAGCACCCCCAGACTGCGCACGGAGTCCTTCACAGGAAGCGTGATCCCGTTCAGGACAGGTGAAACCACCGCCATTCCTGGACCAGGGGAACCTATCACAAGTACCTCCGTTTTCTCTGGATTCAGACTGAGTCGGTTTTCCCTCATCCAGCCCATTACCGACTCCAGACAGGCCATGAGAGGAGAGACGGCATCCTCAGTCACTGCATCAGTCGGAGACATAGAGAAGACTATTTGGGTGTCATCAGCGTACTGATAACCCCGCGCCCCATGTCTCCGGATGATCTCTCCCAGCGGTTTCATGTAAATGTTAAAAAAGCATGGGAGACAGAATGGCTCCTTGAGGGACCCCAGATGTAAGAGAAAATGTGGAGGGGCAAGACCTTGTTTTATGGCAACACACTCCTAGAAGCTTCCAGGAGCAGGAACAGCCATTTTTAGGGTGCTTTTTTCCCCTGGTGGTGAGGAACTTCAGGGGATCCTGGAGGAGCCTGTAGACTGCAGAAAAAGCTC
>NW_024838540.1:0-1180 GCF_019175285.1 Sceloporus undulatus
CTGGTGGGAAGGTGAAGAGAAAGAAGGTCTGATAAGTAAGGAGGGGCAGAAGGGGCTGGATTGGTGACCACTGGGGTCCCTTCCAAATCTAGGATTCCATAATCATACTGACCACATTCCAGCCACAGAGCCATAAATCCAGGTCATGAACCTATAACTGCCATACTGAATACTAGCCATCGCTTTTAGTTGCAGGCTGGTTTGGCAAATCCTGATCTATAGGTCTCCAAAGTTGCTTCCTTGGCTTCTGATGGAGAAGGAGAACACGGGTGGCTCCAGACCAGATTTAGCCCAGTTTAGGGCAGAGATGTTTGTCCTTTTACTGGGAAGGGGAAGTGGGGGGCGGTGGGAGGCTTTTGCATTGTTCCAGTGTGTCATTTCATCTCAGGTCTTGAGTCTGCAAGACCTGAGTGGGGCTGTTGCTAACTTGGAGGTCTGGATCATAGGATTGTCATAAGTCGACATCAGTCAGAATCTCACGATATTTCCAAAGTACGGCGGCCTTACTTGGCTTTTAATGGGAACTCAGCCTTGTCTCTGCTTCATTATGTTGCTGCTAATTGCTGTCAAGTCAGCTTCGGACTCTGAGAGAGAACCTCCCAAGATCCTCCGTCATCAGCTCAGGTCTTGCAAACTCAGAGCAGCCATGGCTTCCTCGGTAGCCCACTCGCCTATAATGCGGCCTCCCTCTTGTCCTAATGCTTTCCACCTTACCCAGCATTATTGCCCTTCTTAAGGAAGGTCTCCTCTTTTCTGAATGCTTTCCACCTAACCAAGCCTTGCTGTCTTTTCTTGTGCATCTAGGATTCTCATGATTCGTCCAAAGTAGGACAGCCTCAGTTTGTTCATCTTGGCGTCCAGGGAGAGTTTGGGCCTGGTCTGCTCTAGAACCTATTTGTCTGCCCTTTTAGCTGTGCAAGGTACCTCCAGAACTCTCTTCCAGACCCACATCTCAAAGGACTTGACCCCCTCCCCGTCTGCTTTCTTCACTGTCTTGCTTTTGCCACCCTAGAGACTGTAAATATGGGGAGACATCTTGACCCTCTCAAAGTACACAATTGCAACTCTTCGGAAGAGGATGCCAGCCTAGAACTTTCTTACAGAGAATGATAAATTCCTACAGTGGGATCTAAACCGTTTTAACTAGCTCACATCCCGCTGGTGTTTTACACACTTGTGA
>NW_024838541.1:0-1180 GCF_019175285.1 Sceloporus undulatus
CGTCCTCCTTTCCTTCTGCATTCCTCCTCGTTTCCCCAGCATCAGCCCCTTTCCCAAGAAGGCTGCATCTGCACTTAGAAATAAGGCACTTTAACACCGCTTTAACCGCTCAGTGCTATGGAATCCTGGGATTTTACCTTTGGGACATTAGCCTTCTCTGCCAGAGAGCTCTCATGACACAACAAACTACAAATCCCAGGATTCCATAGGATGGAACCAAGAAAGTTAAAGCAGTATCGAAACAGATTATTTCTGCAGAGCAGATACAACCTAAGTTGGTTGTAAAAGGATAGAGGCATCCAAGTCGAATTTTTATCCTGTAAAAAATGGTTTTGCTTTTTTAAAATATAAGCAGTTTGTTTTTCTGTCTAATCATTATTTTTGTTGTTGTTGTTTGTTTCTGTGTTTGTTTGTTTCATTCTTGGTAATATGAGTTATTCTGGTCTGTCTCCTTCCTTCTTCCCTGAAAATCTATTAATAAGGAAACTGGGGAGACTTTTAAAACCTCCCAAAGGAGCCACTTTTGGCCTTGTTTGGGGGAATAGCCTCCTCTTAGAAGCCAAAGCCTGATGTTTGTGAAGAATAATAATAACACTTATATTAAAACTACCTTCCCCATTTCTGATCCCTCTTAAAACCCATCTTCCCCAGAAGGAGCAGAGCTGTGTAATATAAAAACCCTCTCAGAAAAGAGACACAAAGAGACACACTTCCTTCCTTTTGGCCCAAGGAGCCTGGCCTCCTTCTGACTCTGGAGCCTCAGGAGAGAAAGAGAGGCCTCTGTTCAACTGAGGCCTCAGAGACGGTTCTGGAACATTATTCCCCACAGTCACAAGCAACACAAAATGGCCGCCCAAACACAAAATGGCTGCCTCTTCCTCAGCATTTGGCAGTTTGAGGCCTTCAGGGAACCCAAAATGGAGGATGAAAGGGCTCCAAAGTCAGAAGGGACCCCAAACAGGATTTCCAAACCTTAACGTGGCTTGTCTGGAGTCAGTAATGGGCTGGATGAGGAAAAATCGACTCAGTCTGAATCCAGAGAAAACGGAGGTGCTCGTGATAGGTTCCCCTGGCCCAGGGAAGACAGTGATTCCACCTGTCCTGAACGGGATCACGCTTCCCGTGAAGGACTCAGTACGCAGTCTGGGGGTGCTCCTTGACTCGTCGCTCCACCTTACAT
>NW_024838542.1:0-1180 GCF_019175285.1 Sceloporus undulatus
AATTCCAATATTCTGTAGGATGGATCCATGGCACTTAAAGTAGTGTCGAACTACATTATTGCTACCCTGAGTCTACAGTTATACTTGTAATGTTATGTACTTATTGCTTGTACGTACAGCACTGTGTACATCTACAGTGCTATATAAATAAAACAGCATAATAATAATAATAATAATAATAATAATAATAATAATAAATAGCAATTCACTTTTTCTTTGCGTGGTCCCATTGCTTTCAGACTAATAGATATCCAGCCAAGCAATATTAAACACATGATTACTCTGAATGTGCAGATTAGTACTTAGTTAACAGTGAGAGTGTTTGGGTAGATATATGATTTGGTAAATAGATATTTGTAATACAAAACAGAACCCTGGTGTATGGATGCACATTTAATTTTTCTAATGAGTCACATTCACACAAATTAGATTTGGTCCATAATTAATTTCTGTGCCAACAGATAATGCCCCTTCCATCAAGACAGTTCCTAAACCTTTAATTATGGCCTATAAATTCATAACTAGCACCATAAATCTTCACGGATGCTTGCATAAAAATGGCAAATTGTGGTAATGAATCCTTTATTGGAAACATTAAAAATAATAGAGGTTTGTTTGACTTGGATGTTTCAATGCAACTTTTGTTCATGATATTCTGAATATCTGGTGAGGATGTGCCTTCAACTCACCTCTCTAACTTATGGCAACCCTATGCATTTCATAGGGTTTCCATTAGGCAAAGAATACCCAGAGTTGGTTTTGCCAGTTGCTTCCTGTGAAATATAGCCTACAGCAACTTATATTCTTTGTTGGTTTATCATGCAAATACTAACCATAAGACTCCATATGACAGTTAAAAACAGTGTCAAAACTGCATTCATTCTGCAATGTTGATGCAACACCAGTTAACTCAGTGGAAGCGGAGAGAGGAGGAAGGGAATCTTACCCTTCCCATTATGCTGAGTTGTTGCAACTTTTGTTGTTATTTGGATATGTTTGAGAAAGCATTGGATCTCTCATGCAATCCTTTGTATACCCAGACAGTTGGGATCTAACAGAGAATGCACTGTATCTGGTAAAGCCAAAATGCTTCTCCCCGACCATTTGGGCTGGGGAGGAGATTTTGCTGGCCTCTCATTAGAGACCAGCATGTTAAAGGAAAACAGCATGCTCTGCTGGC
>NW_024838543.1:0-1180 GCF_019175285.1 Sceloporus undulatus
TTTTTGTGAGATGGCTTTTGTGCCACAGCAAACTGGGCATCCCAGGATTTCCATAGGATGGAGCCGTGGCAAGTAAAGCGGTGTCAGGCTGCATTGATTCTGCAGTGTGGCAGCAGCCTGGGCTTGAAATGGAATTCCTGCTGTGAGGGCATTTCCCATTCTCAGCTCAGTTCCCAAAGAGGGATTCTGGCCAGCCAGAGCCGCTGGGGCTCTTAAACGGCTGGTCTGATCTGGAAGCTGAAATGGATGAAGGCACTTCAGATGTGAGGCAGAGGTTGGTCACCCCTCCCTCGCATTTGGCACATGGCGAGGGGCCTCTTTGCGCCTCTATTGTGGTTCCATCCAATTTTAGACCAAGTGCTTTGAAGTTGTTTCCAACTGGGTTTTCATGGCCGAGGCAGGATTTGAACCCTTGCCTCCCAGGAGTCTTAGTAGACCGTCAGTGTGATGCTTCAGCTAAGAAAGCCAATGCAATTCTTGGTTGCATCAACAGAAGTGGGCCCTTATCATCCGCTGGGGTTTGGTTCCAGGATCCCCTGCGGATAACAAAGTCCATGGATGCTCAAGCCCCACTGAATAAAATGGCCTAGCAAAATTGTGTCTCTTATATAAAATGGAAAATCAAGGTTTGCTGTTTAAATCTGTGGATAAAAAATCCATGGATAAGGAGGGCCGACTGCATTCCAGTCCATTCTGCTTTGGTCAGGCTTCACCTGGAATAATCCTGTGTCCGGTTCTGGGCCCCACAATGCAAAAAGGATGTTGAGAAGCTGGAACATTGTCCAGCGACTAAAATGGTGAAGGGTCTTGAAACCATGAAGCCCTATGAGGAAAGACTTAGGGAGCTGGGGATGTTTAGCCTGGAGAAGAGACCATTAAGAGGTGATATGATAGCCCTGTTTAAATATTTGAAGGGATGTCATATTGAGGAGGGAGCAAGCCCTGTCCCTCATTCTGATTAAGTGTGAAGATGGTGGGATCCAGAGTATTTCGTCCCCTGAGGATCACAGCGGCATTGGATGTTTTATGAAATCAAAATCCTAACATCTGATCACGAGTGCTTAATGTATGAATAGAAATCTGTTAGGAAGGCCATGGTATCCAAGTGACCAGATACAGAAAAGAGGACAGGCACCGTGAAATGAATGGCCTTCAAAATGCAAGCTAAAAACACTAATAC
>NW_024838544.1:0-1180 GCF_019175285.1 Sceloporus undulatus
TCTGGTGCCACAACAAACTACAACTCCCAGGATGCCTAGCACTGAGCCAGGGCAGTTAAAGCGGTGTCAAACCGGTTTATTTCTCCCATGTGGACGCAGCCAGAGTCCCTGCCGTCTCTATGGCCGCTCACCGGATCTCCTCAGCCGTAAACGTCCCGAAGGACAACCCAACCAGCCGCCGCCAGGGCGCTTCCACCCCCGCCATGGCTCCAAGGGACCATACGAACCCAACCGAGGCGACACGCGCGAAACAGAACGTGTTTTAGACAACCACGCACCCAACTTCCGCTTCCGGTTCCGTCCACTTCCGGTCGGTCCGCGCCATGCTATTCCAAGATGGCGTCTGGCTGGCTGCGCTTCGGCGGCGGCTGCTGCTGCAGCTGCAGAACGTTGCGACGGAAAGGCCTGGCGTCTTTAAGGGCGGCAAGAGGCAGCGCCAGGTAAAAGGCCAGATTGGGGAGCATAGAGGCGGGAGGGCTAGAGCGGTGGTCCCCAAACCGTGCCCTTTAAGGGGTTTTTATGGACTTCAGCTCCCAGAAGCCTCAGCCACGTTGGCCAATCGTCTGGGATTCTGGGAGCTGAAGTCCAAAATTCCCTTACGGAGCACAGTTTGGGGACCACTGCTCTTTCTCTACCCTTTAAGACATTTTGGACTTCAGCTCCCAGAAGCCTTAGCCACGTTGGCCAATAGTCTAGGATTCTGGGAGTTGAAGTCCATAATCCCTTAAAGGGCACAATTTGGGGACCACTGGTGCTAGAGTGACACCATTTCACCCTGTTGAAAGGGTCAGACCACAGTGGTTGATGGTGGTCAGCTGCCTTCAAGTGGGCTTCATCTCCAAATCCTTTTCCCCATTAGCACCTAGCCATACATATTGATACGTATTGAATATTTTGAGTATAGCTACTACAGTTTTATGGCGACCCCTTGAATGAGAGACCTCCAACCCACCCAGGGGTGACCAGATGTCACAACCGCAAAGGAGGACCAGGCGCCGCAGAATGTAAGAGAGAGGAAAAGATGAATGGGCATCACCCAAAGAAAAGCTCAGGACACTAATGGAAGTGGAAATGCCGATACATAACTTTAAAGGAGACGAGGCATTGAAAGAGTGGCATATTTCCCATGCCTAGGCTGGACAATTAATCAGAATGGAAACTGTAGTCAAGAAGGCAGAAG
>NW_024838545.1:0-1180 GCF_019175285.1 Sceloporus undulatus
TGCTTCCCAGATTTTATCCTACACAAACACACACACACACACATGCACACATGCAATTGACATATCCAGGGGGAACCATGTATCATCCCAAATCCACAAAACTAGGATGTCTGGTATGTTATATGGATGTGAATATACCACATTTTAGGCTTCACGGGAGAACGATAAAGAGAAAGCCAATGGATGGGACCTGTACTATTTGAGTTTGCTACCTCCAACAAAAGTTTTAAAATATCTTTTAAACTGGGACAGCATTGGCATGTTTTACCTTATCAACACCAACAAATTTTCCTGTGCAAAAGCATGGAGGCTGTCTGAGAAATTCAGTTTTCTCTTCCAAATAGAGGGGCTTGTAGCCTCACAAAGGATTTGAGAGAAACTGGATTTCAAAGGCAGTAGCTTTTTGCTTGCTAACATTATTTAAAGTTTATTTCCTGGGCTGAATTCTGAAGTAATGAAATAATATTTGGGATGCACCATGTGCTTTCCTCCCCTTTTATTAGTCACTCTCTGGATGAGGGCTATTTTCTATTGCAGGTGACCTTTGCGGATGTGGCAGTATATTTCACCAAGGAGGAATGGAAACTCTTGACAAAGAAGCAGAGACTTCTGTACAGCGATGTGATGATGGAGAATTATGACAATGTGGCCTCTGTGGGTAAGGAACTTGACTCCACTGCCCTTCCTGTGAAGACTGAAGGTCCTTTCATACTACATTGTCATGGTGCTATGTTTCCTCTTTAGAATTATGGAATCTTAGAGTTGGAATAGACAACAAGGGCCATCCAGTTAAACCCCTGGCCATGCAGGAATACACATTCAAAGCACCCCCAACAGATAGTCATCCAGTCTTTGTTTAAAGATCTCCAAAGAAGGAATGCTTTAGAAATAAATCTTAATAATAATAACAATGGCTTAGTACAGATTAGAGGAAAGGGGTGGCCAGAGGCTGTCCCTTTCTCCTCCGGATCATTGCTGCAGCAACCCCATGGCTGCAAGAACAATCTGCAGCCAAAAGGAGCTTAGAAATGGAGCTCCTTCTTGTGATGCCACCAAGGTGCCATTTGCACCCTGGGGCGTCACAGTTATATGCTTTATGCGCCGTGCTGTTTGGACACGTCATGGATGCGTGCGCCATATGGATGGCACTGCGTCAAGATTGTGCTGCCCATAAGTATTA
>NW_024838546.1:0-1180 GCF_019175285.1 Sceloporus undulatus
ACTCATGTTCAGCTTGTGGTAGGACTCCTAGATTCCTTTCACATGTAGGACTTTATCACATCCCACTCTTAAAAATGGGGCTAGGTCATTTTAACTGCTGTGGCTGCATTCTGGGACTTGGTTGCTACCTTGAGTCCCTATGTTGGAAGAAAGGCGGTACAGTATATAAGAAAATATAATAATAATAATAATAATAATAATAATAATAATAATAATAGTAGTAGTAGTAGTAGTAGTTTAGGAAAGGGCATTTAGAATATTCAGCCAGAGGGCTCTTAAGCCTCACTGAAGTATAAATCCCAAAATGCAACAGGAGCAATTCAGAACAGTTAAAGCAACCTAGCCCCATTTTAAGAGTGTAATGTGATAAGGTCCGTAGTTTCCTTAAGCCAGAAGTCCCCCATCCTGTATCTATGCATTTCATTTTTTTCTACCTAAGCGCAGTATCTTACATTTCTCCATGTTGAAATTCATTTTGGCCCAGCTTTCTAATCTATTAAGGTCTGTCAAACCTCCCTTTAAGGCTTCCAAGGAAGGAGAATCTGGGGCTGGCAGACTGCCCCTGCAGCCACCTCCATTTTCACCAGATCAGGGCAGCAACATCCGATGTGGCCTTTGCAGGGTGCAAAAAGGAGCCACAAAGAGCAGGTGCTTTTTGCACCCTGCAAAGGGTGTGATAGCTGTGTCACTGCGGCTTTACCATGCTCCTTCGGTGTCTTGTCCTGTGGACCCAGCGCCAGGGGAGCGCCGTGATGCTGCATGCAGTGTGGAGTGGCGTACGTCATCACGCCACTCTGGGGGGTGGAGTCAGGGCATGCGACATGTGGACACCACGCCCCAACTTTTCTTCCAAGCCGGCCTTTAAGGCAGGTCTGCACAGGGCCCCTATCTCTGAGGCAATGTATAGTTGGCCCTTCACATTTGCGGTTTTGACTTTTGCAGATTTGATTATTTGCAGTTTTGATTAATATGTTCTTTCTAGGAATCTCTAGGTCCTCCAGCGTAACTCTGCCATAAATTGACCATAGAGTTGAACTGGAGGACCTGGAGAAGCCTAGAGAGGTAGGGTTGCCATATCCCGCCGGGGGGCGGGACAATCCCAGTTTGGGCGGTGCCATCCCGGTCCCGGTCCAGTTTGGCGCCCAAACCGGGACGGCCCCGCCCACCGCGGCCACCTCAG
>NW_024838547.1:0-1180 GCF_019175285.1 Sceloporus undulatus
CGTCTCCAAACTCCAAGCCGGTGTAGGTACCGACACAGGAGGATACAGGTTGGCACAACCCTTCAGGAACCCTTTCACCAAAGGGTCCTTGAAGAAAGAAACCCTCCCCCCGAACTGGTATTTGGCACAAATGGCAGACAGGTAGCATTTGATGGATGTGAGGGACAGTCCCTCATCCAAAAGTGCCAACAAAAACTCCAGCACCACTGGAGTGGACACCTGAGCAGGAGACAAGCCCTTTCGGTCGAGGAAGAGGCCAAATCTCTTCCATTTCAGGGCATAGGACCGCTGGGTGGAAGGTTTCCTTGCAGCCAGGATCACCGTCCTTACTGCCTCCGGCAGGGCAGTCAGGGTTGAATCCTCCAGGCTACCAGCGGCAGGCTCTCGATGTCCGGGTGGAGAATCCGTTCGTCCTGGATCGACAGCAGGTCCGGGCGGGGATCGAGGCGGAGGAAGCATCTCCTGGAGAGGTGAAGAAGGGATGCAAGCCAGGGCTGTCTTGGCCACCACGGGGTGATCAGGATCGCATGCGAGTGGTCCGTGGTCATCTTGGACACCACCCTGATGATAAGAGGGAACGGAGGGAAGGCGTAGAGGAGCTCTCCCGTCCAGAAGAAGGCGAACGCGTCTCCGAGGGATCCGTCCATTCGCTTCCTGGAGCAGAACTGGGGACAGTGGCTGTTCCATCTGGTCGTGAAGAGGTCGATCCGGGGGGTTCCCCACCGGTCGAAGAGGTCGCTGACCGTCTCGGGATGGAGTCTCGTGGCACACCGATGGAGATCTGCTGAGGCGATCTGTGAGCTCGTTGTCCTCCCCGGGAAGGTGGATCGCCTGGAGGAGGACACGTCTCTGGATGCACCAGTCCCAGATGCGGAGAGTGAGGTCGAGCAGGGTCCTGGACCTGGTGCCACCTTGTTTATTGATGTAATACATCACGGTGGTGTTGTCCGTCCTCAGAAGGACCACCTTCTCCGTGACGGCAAACTCGAACGCCCTCAATGCCTTTTCCACTGCCAGCATCTCCAAAGCGTTGATGTGGAGGCGTTTGTCCTGTGTGGACCACCTGTCCTTGACAACCAGGTCGAGCAGGTGAGCGCCCCATCCCTCCCGGGATGCATCGGTTGTCAGGGTCAGTTGTGCTTGGGGCTGATGGAAAGGCATCCCGGTGCAAACGTTGCGG
>NW_024838548.1:0-1179 GCF_019175285.1 Sceloporus undulatus
GGGGAGGCAGAGGTTAAACATCTAGACAGATGTGGGGCTCCTATTGAAGTAGTGTGGGGCAGGGGGAGGTATGGCGGTAAGAGTGTGGACTTGCGTTACAGGGGAAGGCGGGATCGATGCTTAATATCTATCTCCCCTTCCTGTCCCTCTCCTAACCAAAGGAACCTGAGGGTCTTTCCAACCGTACCACAAACCCTGTCTCTGCTCCTGTGCAATGCCAGGTCAATTAAGAACAAGTCCCACATAATCTACAACCTGCTCGAGGACAACAACTGTGACCTGGCTTGGATTACTGAGACCTGGCTTGGGCCTGAAGGGGACACTATGTGGGCTCAGGCCCTACCTGCCGGGTACTCAGTGAAGGACCAGACCAGGTTAGGTGGGCGGGGGGGGTGTTGCCTTGGTTCATAAGACCACCTTGTCTCTAACCAGGAACCAAGTTCGTCAAACTTCCTATATCGAGTGTATTTACTTGACCTTGAAGGCCAGAGACAGTCTAGGGATTTTGTTGGTGTATCGGCCACCCCGTGCGCTAACAGACTCCCTTAACGAGCTGACACAGTTGGTCTCGGAGCTGCTGCTGGAATCACCCAGGCTATTAGTCCTGGGTGATTTCAACATCCCCTTCGAGGCCAATTATGTTCCATCCGGTGCGGCTCGTGAATTCATGGATACCATGACTTCCATGGGCCTGTCTCAACTAGTCTCAGGTCCAACGCACTCTGCAGGTAATACACTCGATTTGGTCTTTTGTACAGACTTGGAAAATCCGTGGGCAGAAATAACTAATATTTCCCCCCTGTTATGGACGGATCATTTCCTGGTGGAGGCAAAGATCAAGGCTTCTACCCAGATCCCTCCCGGGGGTGGCGGACCTATTAGAATGGTCCACCCTCGAAGGCTGATGGAACCCAGTAGGTTCCAAGCAGCCCTAGAGGGGTACATGGTTGGAAACGATGGCGACACTGTTGATGCCCTGACTACCACCTGGGACACTGATCTCTCCAGGGCTATACACAGTATCGCTCCCAAGCGCCCTCTCAGGCCTGCTTCCAAAAGGAAGCCCTGGTATACGGAAGATCTCCGGGCAAGGAAGCGGGTACTGAGACGGATAGAGCACCGTTGGCGGAAACACCAGCGCTTATCCGACCAGACTCTCCTAGATCATCTTTTGGATGA
>NW_024838549.1:0-1179 GCF_019175285.1 Sceloporus undulatus
CAGTGCTCCATACATATTGGCAGCTTCCAGCACAGAAATTGACCTTGCAATCTTTGGGCTGTTGGATTCACTTCCATTTCAGATCTTTGTGGAAATCAATGTAGAGGGTGTGGAGACGGCAGGCATGATCTGTACTCCTGAAAGAAGGTGGAGATGTGAGCAGGGAGTAAGGATAAAAAACCATAAGTATAAAAGGAGCAAATTCACACCATATTAACCAATGGGACTAACAGCTACAGGAGGCGGCACCAGCTGAACAAAAATAGCAGAGATCTATAAATGAGGCTGGTGTCCTATACTTAGGTGGTTTACAGACCGCCAAATAGTACGTATACAATACGTACTAGGGTTAGGAAGGGGCGGTGCTTCCGCACCCCCCTAACCCTAGTACGTATTGAATACGTACAAGATGGCGGCACCCTGTTCATACGGGCGCCGCCATCTTTACGTACTGGACGCACAGCGTCCAGACGTGTCGCGCCGCTTGTGACGTAGCGAGCGCGCCCCTGGCGCCTCGCTACGTCGCAAACGCGACGCTAAAAGAAGCTCCATTTTGGAGCTTCTTTTTTTCGGTCCGCGCGGGAGTCGGGCCGTCTGAAGGCTCCGGCTCCCCCGCGGACCTACTGGCGGCGGTCTGTACCTCGCCTTAGAGTAATAGAAACATAGTGTTGGAAGGAACCTATGACTTGGGAAAATGCCAAAGGCTTGGAACAGTTGTTGAACAAAGCCAAAGCAGAAAGTGCAAAGGCAGGCTTACAACTGAACATTAAATAAGAAAACAAAAATAATACCTCTGTTGGTTTACAGAACTTTAAAGTACTGTAGATGATAAAGTGACCATATTATGAGAACACATGACTCACTAGAAAAGACAATAATGCTTGGTGAGATTAAGGGTAGTAGGAAAAGAGGAAAACTTAATACAGTACCAGATGGAGATAATCGTGGATCAAGCTTGTTTTCTGCTGCTCCAGAGAGCAGGACCCGGAACAATGGATGCAAGCTACAGGAAAAGAGATTCCACCTCAACATTAGGAGGAACTTCCTGACAGTAAGAGCTGTTCGACAGTGGAACACACTTCCTCAATGGAGATTTTGGTGGAGTATCTCTCCTTGGAGGTCTTCAAACAGTGGCTGGATGGACATCTGTCAGGGATGCTTTGATTGATAGTTCCTGCA
>NW_024838550.1:0-1179 GCF_019175285.1 Sceloporus undulatus
CCAAAGGAGGGCGACAAAAATGGTGAAGGGTCTGGAAACCATGCAGCACTATGAGGCGAGACTTAGGGAACTAGATAGGTTTCACCTGCCTTCTGGCGTAGGACCTGCCAACAGTGTGATGTGCCCAGGCATTGCATGTGCTCCGTTCTGCTGGCATAGCCCCTTGGCTGTGCTGGCTAAGACTGCTGGGACTTGCAGTTGAGGAACATGTGGAGGTTGCATGATTGCTATCCATTCCTTGGATCCACGTTGCACAGCAAATGCCTGTCTCCTTGATAGTTGTAACTTTCAGCAAAGGTCTGTGGCTCCTTCTGAGGATGGTCTGCCAGTCCCAGCAGATGTAGCCACCAGTGAAGGATACTGGGGCTGCAGTCCAACCTTTGAGGAGCTGCTTGTTTCCCACCATTGGTTTAGGTTGTACTTTAGCTGATACAAAACCTGGTTTTCCTCTTAGTAGCAGGGAGATAACTACGTGTTTGTTTGTATCTACAGGGAAGATTTGTTCAATCTGCAATGGAGCCATTCTCTTCACATGATGTAGAAAAGTAGGCCTCTACACAGCTCTTACAATCCAGTTTCAATCATTCTTAACCAAGGTTGATTTCTCATCCTTTCTAGGAAAGCATTTTCCTAGGTTTTGTAGGTCTCATATTTATGTGAACTGCAATTAGATATTAGGACCAAAATATACACAGTAATGTGGGATTTGCACCATGTGAGGGTGATTCTTAATTCCATTTGAATGCATAGAAATGGTCAGCTCTGTGTTTTCATGCGGTTGCACCTTTGGAACTTATGAGATAGTAATAAAATCTTTTAAAATGTTGTAGTATAGTGTCTTAAACACAATGATGTAAACTTGAATCTGTTGTTTTGTGCCTTCAAGTTGACTCCAGCTTATGGCGATCCTGTGGTGAACTTATCTCAGGGTTTCCTGGGGCTGAGAGTGTGTAACTCATCCACGGTTTACATGGCCACGCAGGGGATTGATCCCTGATATCCAGTCATCCACTCTGAAATCACTACCCCACGCTTGGCTATGTACCATTTCATAACTGTTCCTATGAGAACCTAAATCTCATTCTTTGAAAGTATTGGTTCCATGTGACACAAGTTCATTCTGTATCCAACGCAGGGGAGATGGCCACTCGCTGCAAGAGATTACTAGTGATGCTGCTT
>NW_024838551.1:0-1179 GCF_019175285.1 Sceloporus undulatus
CTCGGTTGAAAGTTCCTTAGTCATCCATCCTGGTTTCTTGAGACACCTCCCGTTTTTCTTTCTCACTGGAACTGTTTGAGATTGTGCCTTCAGTATCTCTCTTTAAATAAAATAAATAAATAAATAAACCATATCCATTTGGGGACGTTGCACATGCAGTGGCATTGTGCATGGAGATGTCCATGCAATTCATGTGTATGTACTTGTAAATGCACATTCAATTGGCACTGCATTGGACATTCAGGTGTGTATCATTTGCACAACTCTGGCTTTCAGCACAAGGGAAGTGTAGCAAAAACAATGCTTAACTCTACATGTGAAGATGTATGTATAATACCCACGTCTGATCTAGGGGTGTAATTCACTAAGGCTGCATCTGCACTGCAGAACTAATGCAGTTTGACAATGCTTTGACTGCGATAGCTCAATGCTATGGAATTCTGGGATTTGTAGTTTTATGAGATATTTCACCTTTGCTATCAGAGAGCTCTAGTGACTCAGCAGACTACAAGTCCCAGGATTATATATGATGGATCCATGACAGTTAAAACGGTATCAAACTGCATCACTTCTGCAGTGTGGCAGGAGACAACATTTCTTCTCCAATATAGCAATGAATCATTTTAACAATGTTCTTCCTGCTCAGAGAAAATCTTTAAAAATTACACAGTTTTTTGGGACCATTCTGTGCAAAATTTACTTATGGTTGGTTTGCACAGAAAACAGCGTATGTTGTTTTCCACCCAAATCAACCATAAGCAAATTTGATGAAGAATAAATCCCCAATTACAGTATCTTCTGTGCTTGAAGCAGCATTTTCTGTGCAAGAAATAATATTTCTCTGCAGAATATGTTGTTTTTGGCACGGCATGAACTGTTTTCTCCACAGAAAAAAACGCATTTGAATTTTGTGCAGAATTAGTCCCATTGTGCAAAGACTCTCATAAGCCTAGGATTCTTCTTATCAGGATTTCCCAACACTTAAAAGGCATGTTATTTGACTATTTTCTAAATATTTTAAATTTTTCTTTCCACCCTTAATCAGACCTTGGCCAGTAATGAATAGAAGAAATTATATGTTAGGAAGAATCACCTCTGTTCCTAATAACTCAACAAATTATGTTCTCTACAAATGTTTATGCCACCGTCTTTCTCTTAGTTAGCATCAAAGATGTTACA
>NW_024838552.1:0-1179 GCF_019175285.1 Sceloporus undulatus
TCAGTAAAACCAAGACGTCCAAAGCGCCAGGGCCAGATGGCCTAAGCGCAATCTATTACAAGAGCTTACAGAAAGGGCTAATTAAACCCCTAGTAGAAATCATGAATAGAGCCTCACAAAGAAGAACGCCTGACTCTTGGAAGATAGTTGACATTGAACTGATTCCTAAAGAAAGTAAGGAGGTGCTGGAGGTGAAACATTTCAGACCGATTTCTCTCCTTAACAACAATTATAAAATCTTCGCAATGGTCTTAGCAGAAAGAATTTTAAAAACCCTACAAAATTTCATAAACGGAGACCAAAAGGGCTTCCTCCCAAAAAGGCACCTTAGAAACAACAAGAGAAATTTACTAGATATTATAGACTTCTATGAGAAGAAAATAGATTAAAAAGCAGCTATGATTTTTCTTGAGGCCGAAAAGGCGTTCGATGAAGTTAATTGGAACTTCATGCTGGAAACCTTAGGAAAAATGGTTCTAGGAGATAACTTTATAATGTCTATAGAAAACAAACAGCAAGACTTATTATTAATGGAGGGAAAGCCAAGGCGTTACCTGTAATGAGAGATACCCCTCTCACCTTTGTTATTTATGGCCACTTTAGAGACTCTGAATCCTAGCATTAAAGAAGATAAGAAAACCAAAGGCCTGAAAATAAAACAGGAAGAGTACAGACTTAAACTATACATGGACGACGTGGTGATATACTTATCTGACCCAATAGAAAGTGTTAATCCCCTGCTTTATAAATTAAAGGAATATGGACAGCATTCAGGCTTCCAGATTAATAGGGATAAGACAAAAAATTTACCAATGAATTTAACAAAAAAATGATCAGGAAAATCTACAAGAGGTGAGTGGCTTTAAAGTAGAAAATGGGGTCAAATATCTAGGTGTTGAGTTCACCTCTAAAAACCAAGACCTCTTTAAAAACAACTACAAGAAAATATGGGGCGATATCAACCAAGATCCCAATAGATGGGCTAAACTCAACCTGTCCCTCTTGGGAAGGATCAGGGCAGTTAAAATGAACGTACTGCCTAAATTACTATTTTCATTTCAGACTATACCTATCCTTCTTAATGACAAACCATTTTTAGAATGGCAGAAGGACCTGCAAAAGTTCATCTGGGCAGGAAAAAACCTAGATCCAGATTTAAATCTCTAATAGATGATGTAA
>NW_024838553.1:0-1179 GCF_019175285.1 Sceloporus undulatus
AGAGGACATTACACATATATCTTGTTTGATTGTTGTCTATGTGATAAGGAGAGATCCCATTACTTACAACCATTTTTGGTTAACATGACCAGCTGGGATCCCACCATCAAATGGTCCCATCTCCTTTCTGGTGAAGATTTACACCTAGTGTGAGGTATTGCAAAATTTATTGTAAAAGCTGCTTATTTAAGAGATCAGTTTGTCATACAAAATGGGGTCATGGAGATAAATACCCTTATTGATTTCCTCTACTCTGTTTTAGGTGGTTTGTCATATCTTAGTCTAATGTATTTTGCACCCTATTTTATTATATTTGCTTTTATTTAGCTAATATTGGTTTTAACTCTTAAGTCTTGACTTAATTTTATATGAGCTTTCAGATGTGACCAAGTTTTATTTTTGTATGTATTTTGACACTTGGATTTTCTCTTTTGTATTTTGAAATTTGTATTGTGCATTTCTTGATACGGTCAGATGACTAATCAATAAACTTGTTGTTGTTATCTGCAATGAAAAAAGCAAAAAAAGCAAAAAAAAAGTGCATTTATGGGAGAAAAAGTTAGATCAATAGGTTAAATGATTGATGTTTTTCAGTCACTAAAAAACGCACTTGAGATTTAAGCTGCATAGCCAGAGAGATGGAGACACATCTGTTGCATTCCTCAGTGTTTATGTTGGGCTCAGGTGCTTATTCTGGCTTTTCAAGAGTTGTGTTACTGCAGGATATCACTTCCTGTTAGGCTTTTCGCCAGTAAACTGCATTGCTAGCAATGCGTCCAGGGTCCTTTTTCAAATCTTGCATGTTGTAGAGTTTTTGGAGTTTATCAAACGGGACGGGAGGCTCTCAATTCTGAAAGAGAAGATAGCGAGGTCAGTTAGAAAATTCATGCAATTATGTGATTCCTTATCACACCTTAAATTCACTGTAATGTCCTCCCCAAACGCGACCCAGATTCTGTGCAAAGTAAGCTATCACATTGGTGGGTTCTTAATTGTGCATTGGCACCCCTGTGCATGCTCAGTGAGACTTCAGATGACTGGAGCATAGCATATTTAGGCAAGTGAGAGAGAGGAACTAAGGAACCCCACAATTTATAAAAGAGGTTGGGGGGGCAGGAAGAATGGTTGAAAAAACATGCTCTATTCACGTTAAAATGAGCATATATTCACTCTTATCAC
>NW_024838554.1:0-1179 GCF_019175285.1 Sceloporus undulatus
ATAGCCAGAAAAACCCATTAAAAATTAAAATTACATATCATATTTGCAAAGTCAGTGATTATACAGTAATTTGTGGTTTATAAAACTGAACATTAAGAAAAATTAAAGATAACTAGCTGGTATAAAATTGTTAACTACGATCATCGCCTTTAGAAGTTATGGCTATCTCTGCCATGTCTCTCTTCCCAATTTGTTTGGCTGCTAGAGCATACAAAGCTACTCTCCAAGGGGCACATATTTGTCCAAATCTACTACTTCTTGTGGACTCTGGCAAGGGCTAGTTTCAGTTAGAGATGTCACAAATCAATCTCTAGGTTCACTTTGGCCAAACCAAAGCAGAATAGAGTGGCACTATTACTTCCCTTGATCTAGACACTATACTTCTGTTGATGCAGCCTAGAATCACATTGGCCTTGTTAGCTGTCGCATCACACTGTTGACTCATGTTCAACATACGCTCCACTTGGACTCCCAGATCCCTTTCACATATTGTCTCCTTAAGCCAGGTGTCCCCCATGACCCTATATCTATGCATTTGATTTTCTGCCCTAAGTGCAGTACCTTACACTTCTCCGTGTTGAATTTCATTTTGTTAGCTTTGGCCCAGCTTTCTAGTCTATTCAGGTCATTTTGAATTTTGATCCTGTCCTCTGGGGTATTCCCCGTGACATTCTTGGGGTTATAATAGCAATCCTGCTCTATTCTTTGTCAAGAGGATTCAGTTGTCCCAAATTGATTATATGGACCTACAGTGGAGGATTGATAGTCAGGAGGAGTTGGAATGGATGAGTGAGAATATCATTCTTCCTGCAGTCCCTACAATCTGAATATGCTCATCATCCTGCCATTGTGGTATCAGTGCTGCATGGATTACAAAATGGGGACCATTATGGGGACGTGTTCCTATTGGTTTGGTTATATCCATCACTCTCATTTTGCTGATTGGATGCACCTATATTTTGCTCATTGGGTGCACCAAGTCCTTAGGACTGGACCATGGCTTTGGTGCAGCTTCTGGCCTCTTAGGACGCATGCAGCATTTAAACAGCATACCTCCAAAGTGACCCGAAGCAGCTTTATTTTGGCCTGTCTCTTTGGGCCCTGTTTCCTTGGAGACTAGATGGTTGTGACCCAAACTGACCATTTGAGGTTTGGTCACAATCAGTCTCTTCCTCACTT
>NW_024838555.1:0-1179 GCF_019175285.1 Sceloporus undulatus
ATGTGGCTGGCTCTGGATATGCCAGTAACCAGCCTGGCTGCCATATTTTGCACTAATTGTAGTTTCCGGGTATGGTACAAGGGCTGCCCCATGTAGAGCGCATTGCAGAAGTCCAAACGAGAGGTTACCAGAGCGTGTACTACCGTTTCAAGGTGCCTCCGGTCCAGGAAGGGACACAGTTGGCGAATCAGCCGAAGCTGATAACAGGTGCTCCTGACCGTCGCATCCACCTGAGCTGTCAGGTGGAGGGACGAATCAAGGAGCACCCCCAAACTGCGTACCGAGACCTTCACGGGAAGCGTGATCCCGTTCAGGACGGGTGGAACCACCGCCATCCCTGGGCCGGGGGAACCTATCACGAGCACCTCCGTTTTCTCTGGATTCAGACTGAGTCGGTTTTCCCTCATCCAGCCCATTACCGACTCCAGACAGGCCACGAGAGGAGAGATGCCATCCTCAGTCACTGCGGCAGTCGGAGACATAGAGAAGACTATTTGGGTGTCATCAGCATACTGATAACCCCGTGCCCCATGTCTCCGGATAATCTCTCCCAGCGGTTTCATGTAAATGTTGAAAAGCATGGGAGACAGAATGGCTCCTTGAGGGACCCCAGATGTAAGGGCCCTCTTATCGGAGCACACGTCTCCCAGCTGCACCATCTGGAACCTCCCAGAGAGGTAGGAACGGAACCACTGGAGCGCAGTGCCCCCGATTCCCACCTCTGCCAGGCGCTCCAGAAGGATACCATGGTCTATGGTATCGAAAGCCGCTGAGATGTCCAAGAGGATCAACAGGGACACGCTTCCCCTGTCGATGCCCAGACGGAGATCATCGACCAAGGTGACCATGGCAGTCTCAACCTCGTAACCCGCCCGAAAGCCGGTTTGAAATGGGTCCAGATATTCCGTATCGTCCATGATCGATTGAAGCTGGATTGCAACCGCCTCTCAATCACCTTCCCCAAAAATGGCAGCAAGGAGACTGGCCAATAATTGTTATGCATCAGGGGATCGAGGGAGGGCTTTTTTAACAGCAGTTTTACAATGGCCAATTTTAAGCTGGATGGAAATTGCCCATTCCTCACAGATGTATTTATAATCCAGTGTAACAATGAAGTTACCACCAGTCTCCCCTGAGCTGCTAGCCATGAGGGACAGGGATCGAGAGAGCAGGTTGTCT
>NW_024838556.1:0-1179 GCF_019175285.1 Sceloporus undulatus
ATTTTCTGCAGGTGTAGAAAGAACCAAGATGCTTCCAAAGGAAGGGAAAAAAAGAGAAACGACCCTCAATTCCTCCTTTGTGGAAGAAACTGGAGGAAAGAAGACCTCCAGACAGTTTAGTGTCCAGACCTCCTTTTTTGTGGTGGAGCCATTGGGAATTTGACTGACTAGGATGCAATGGGGGTGTTATTTACAATCCTCTGTCTTTCAGCAAAGGCTATTTTCTATTGCAGATTACCTTTTGAGATGTGGCAGTGTTCTTCACAGAGGAGGAATGGCCACTCTTGAATCCAAAGCAGAAATTTCTGTACAACGAGGTGATGATGGAAACCTATGAAAATGTGTCCTCTGTGGGTAAGGACCCATTGCCTTCCTATAGAATGGGGGCAAGTGCTCTAGAACACTACATTGCATGGGACACTAGCTCCAGATTAATTTTTATAGCAACATCCTGTGAAATCATGGAATTTGTAGTTTGTAGTTTCTAGAACTGCCTACATTACACCGGTTCCTAAATCCCTCCACTGGCTGCCCAATATTAGTGTCTGGGCAAGATACAAGGTGTTGGTGGTAACCTTTAAGGCGCTACATGGCTTGGGACCTGACTACTTGCGGGAGTGCCTTCTTCCACACAATCCTCCCCGCACTGGAAAAAGTCTCCTAAAGCCTAAGAAGACTAGATTGGGTACAACAACCCAGAGGGCCTTTTCTTCTGCCACTCCTAGGCTTTGGGATGACTTTCCGGAAGAGATCCGTCACATCACCACCTTAGAAGCCTTTAAAAAGGCTGTTAAGACGGATCTCTTTCAGCAGGCCTTTCCAGATTAGGGCTTTTCACTGTCACCAACACTGTTATTGATACTGATACCCCGGCTACCATGCATAGATACAAGTTCTTCCCTCAGCCTCTCCACCCAATCTAGTCTTCACATGCGGTTTAAAGAATAAAGGAGATAGGAAGGAGAAAGATGTAGATGGTAATAATAAGAACAAAAATAAGAACAAGTGTGATGTATGTTTGAATTGTAATTTTATTGATTGTATGGTTGTTTATTCTGAAAATAAAAAGAATTTGAACTTTATTTACAGTTTGACCTCAGTTTCTGCTGAGGTTTGGTTTCAGGACCCCACGAAATAACCAAAATCTGTGGATGTTCAAGTCCTATTACAAACAATGGG
>NW_024838557.1:0-1179 GCF_019175285.1 Sceloporus undulatus
GCAGCAGTATTTTAAATTGTCCTGTTTCCAATTACCTTTTATCCTTTTGTTATGTTTAATTATTTAAATATTGTTAGGCGAGTAGATATATGTGATTCATAGTTTTTGAAGGGAAGATAGGAAAGAGGTAAAGAGTAGGTAGAAGAGAAGGAAAGTTAGAGTGAGACAAGAAAGGACAGGAGAAGGAACAAGAATGGCAAAGAAGGGAAAAGATGGGTTACGCAAAAGAAGGTCTAAAGGTGAAAGAAGGTTTTCAGACTTGTAATGATTAGGGGGTAAAGGCAAAAATAGTTTGAAGGTGTAGGTAATGATATGTATATAACTGTTTTAAATTTTTCTTTTTCTCTGTGTTTGTTTTGAATGATGTATGTTGTAGTGAAAGCCTTTTAATTTATACAAATTTTTTAAAAATAATAATTTAATTCTATTCTAATGTTGACTGTATTATTATTATCTTAATTTGTAAACCATCTTGAGACCCAGTCTTGGGAAAAAGTTGAGCTATAAATAAAGAAGAAGAGGAAGGAGATTATTTTTATGATGATGATGAATTTTATGAATTGTGTAATTTCATATGATCATTATATGTTTCATATATTTTATATTTATATGGAAGTATATAATCCACCCATTCACATTTTCTTCTTAAAACGTTAGATAATTACAGTGGTACCCCGGGATACGAAAGCACCGCCTTACGAAATTTCCGGGTTACGAAAAAAATCAATAGGAAAAAACTGTTCCGGGTTACGAAGGTTATTTCGGGTTACGAAAATTTTTTTGGTGCTTTTCGGCGCTATTTCGCACGAAATCGCGGCTTTTCCCCATTAGCGCCTATGGCTTTTTCGGCTTACGAAGTATTTCGGGTTACGAACGCGGCGGCGGAACGAATTATTTTCGTAACCCGGGGTACCACTGTGTATGAATAAATTGCCTATGCAAAAGATTGATGAATGGGAATTTAGTGCACCATTACGTTGGCAGCATTTAAAATATATTTAGTAGGAAAGGCTTATTTTCCCTTCCAAGTTTGTACTTAATTTGTACAGTTCAAGATTTACTTAACAATTAATCACTCAGTCTTGCTAGAATCTGTATGAAGTCACAACATCATTTAAATCAGTTCTTCATAGGATGTTGGACGTGGATGGAGGACCCATAGGAGTGTCTTGAAGCTGC
>NW_024838558.1:0-550 GCF_019175285.1 Sceloporus undulatus
CTGCTGTCATAGGAGTTTATCGGACAAGGGAAATTGGAAGTATAATCTGATGGCAATCTGAACGCAATCATGGGATTTAACGTTATTGTGTGATAACCCACTACACGCAAATTCGGGCAATGGGAAGTCAGTCCAAATGCAATCATGTTGAGCACCCAAAGGGTGCTCAACAATGGCTCTTTTTCATCCTGGAGAGAAGTGACCAGTGGGGTCCCACAGGGCTCAGTCCAGTGTTATTCAACATCTTTATCAATGGCCTGGATGACAGAATTGGGAACATACTTATCAAATTTGCAGATGACACCAAATTAGGAGGAATAGCTAATACTCCAGAGGACAGGATCAACATTCAAAATGATCTGAATAGACTAGAAAGCTGAGCCAAAGCTAACAAAATGAAATTCAACAGGGAGAAAAGTAAGGTACTGCACTTAGGGCAGAAAAATGAAATGCACAGATATAGGATGAGAGACACATTGCTGAATGAAAGTACATGTGAAAGAGATCTAGGAATCCAAGTAGACCATAAGTTGAACATGAGTCAACAGTG
>NW_024838558.1:650-1179 GCF_019175285.1 Sceloporus undulatus
TGAGCAAGCTTGTTTTCTGCTGCTCCAGAGAACAGGACCCAGAACAATGGATGCAAGCTCCAGGAAAAGAGATTCCACCTCAACATTAGGAAGAACTTCCTGACAGTAAGGGCTGTTCGACAGTGGAACAAACTCCTTCCTCGGAGTGTAGTGGAGTCTCCTTCCTTGGAGGTCCTTAAGTAGAGGCTGGATGGCCATCTGCTGGGGATGCTTTGATCTGGATTTCCTGCATGGCAGAAGGGGGTTGGACTGGATGGCCCGTGCGGTCTCTTCCAACTCTATGATTCACTGGTGTTTATCACATAGAGGTTTTTGCAGCTCAGATCCAGGGTGACTCCTGTTTCAGCTATGTGAATTCACATTGTAATGTGAATGTTTTATCACACCTGGTTGCTCTTCTGTTGCCCTTCTGAATTGAGGGGGAATCGAATCCAAGGCAAGTCACGTGATGCAGATTCAAACAAAGCAGAGTGAGTGCAAATTGTATTACCACACCAGTGCATACCATGTGGATTCAACTATTCGAATT
>NW_024838559.1:0-1179 GCF_019175285.1 Sceloporus undulatus
ATGAGTCCAATTACATGGGTTACATTTCTCTTAATAGGATGATTTCAACTGCTTTTTAACATTTCACAGTCAGATCTCAGTATCCACAGATTCTGCATCTCAATATATCCCCAAAAGCCAACCTTGATTTTGCCATTTTATGTAAGGCACATCATACTACAACCCCATTGTTTGTAATAGCACTTGAACATCCATGGATTTTGGTTACTAAGTGGGGTCCTGAAACCAAACCACAGCAGATACTGAGGTCAAATTGTAAATAATGTTCAAATTCTTTTTATTTTCAGAATAAACAACCATACAATCAATAAAATTACAATTCAAACATACATCACACTTGTTCTTATTTTTGTTCTTATTATTACCATCTACACCTTTCTCCTTCCTACCTCCTTTATTCTTTAAACCACATGTTAAGACTAGATTGGGTGGGGAGGCTGAGGGGAGAACTTCTATCTATGCAAGGGAGCCGGGGTATCGGTATCAATAACAGTGTCGGTGACAGTGAAAAGCCCTAATCTGGAAAGGCCTGCCGAAAGAGATCCATCTTAACAGCCTTTTTAAAGGCTTCGAAGGTGTTGATGTGACGGATCTCTTCCGGAATGCCATCCCAAAGCCTAGGAGTGGCAGAAGAAAAGGTCCTCTGGGTTGTTGTAGCCAATCTAGTCTTTTTAGTCTTTAGGAGGTTTTTTCCAGTGCAGGGAGGATTGTGTGGAAGAAGGCACTCCTGGAAGTAGTCAGGACCCAAGCCATGTAGGGCTTTAAAGGTCACAACCAACACCTAATGGGCAGCCAGTGGAGGGATTTAAGAACCGGTGTAATGTGAGCAGTTCTAGAAACGACAAACTACAAATTCCATGATTTCACAGGATGTTGCTATAAAAATTAAATTGGAACCAGTGTTGCATGAAATGTAGCTTTCTAGAGCACTTGCCCCCATTCTATAGGAAGGGCAATGGGTCCTTACCCACAGAGGACACATTTTCATAGGTTTCCATCATCACCTCGTTGTACAGACATTTCTGCTTTGGACACAAGAGTGGCCATTCCTCCTCTGTGAAGAACACTGCCACATCTCAAAAGGTAATCTGCAATAGAAAATAGCCTTCTCTGAAAGACAGAGGATTGTAAATAACACCCCCATTGCATCCTAGTCAGTCAAATTCCCAATGGCTCCAC
>NW_024838560.1:0-1179 GCF_019175285.1 Sceloporus undulatus
GCAAAAGCATGTATCAATTTGCCAATTTGCCAAATTGACAAGAGCAATGTTGTAACATTTGGATTGTAGCATTCATTCGCAAAGGAAAAAAAGTCTTGCCCTTTGCAACATTTCCCCTTTGCTGGAAGTCAGCAAATGAAAGGGAAAGGGAACAAGCAGCTAGCCACGTTCTATCTATCTATATCTATATCTGCCTCAAGAAAAAAAACATGTGCACATTTTGTCAAAAATAATTTTAAAAAATAAAAAAGGGGGGGGGAGGTGCCTGATGGGAGCTCCGTTTGTGCCCTGCCTTTGACCTGACCTGACCTGACCCCTTTCCTCCTGCTAGAGAAGCTTTGCCCATTGCCTTCCACTGAGGCTGAGAGAGAGTGACCTGTCAGTTCCAACTAAAGTAGACCCATGGAATCAATTGGGAATAAAAGGGAAATGCAGCGCAGGCATTCTGACTGTAGCATCCTCATATAACAACAGCAACAACAATAATATTAATCCAGGAGCAAGAGGAAATGAAAGTAGCACAAGCAAGCACCCAAAAAATCATGCGCATAGATCAGTGATGGCGAACCTATGGCACGTGTGCCAGAGGTGGCACTCAGAGCCCTCTCTGTGGGCACATGTGCCATCACCCCAGCACAGAGTTTGCCATAGTTTGTTACTAGAAAGCCAGAGGGACATGTCACTTTGCAATAAATAAGTGGGTTTTGGGTTGCAGTTTGGGCACTCAGCCTCTAAAAGGTTCACCATCACTGGCATAGATTGTCAAAAATAAAAGAGGCTCCTTCCTCAGCCTGATTTCCCTACATCCCTCCTCTGGCATGGCCCCGCAGCCCAATTTCCCTTGGCAATCCTCCTCCTCCTCTTTCCTTCCAACTCTCCCCTCCCTCTGAGCTGCCCTGGCTCCTTCATCCTCCTCCTCCTGCTCCATTATAGAATGCCCTCCATGGCTCCCTTCTTCCCAGGGCTCCTTCCTCCTCCTCCTCCTCCTCCTCCTCCTCCATCACTTTCTCCACTCCCCCCCCACCCTCCCTCTGACAGCCCTTTGCAGCCCTCGTCACCCTGATTTCCCCTTTTGCCTCCTCTCACCCTTTGCCTCCTGTCAGATTCCCCTTTTTGCATCCAAGCTCTTTCCTCCTCCTCCTCCTTCTCAGATGAGGGGAGGGAATGCTCTGCCCTCTA
>NW_024838561.1:0-1179 GCF_019175285.1 Sceloporus undulatus
CAAGTCCAGGCATCCTCAGCATTTGAGTCAAGGTAGACAGGCAGCCCCTTGAGCCGGCAAACTATATGTTCCAAGCCTTCTTAGCAATTGCCCCCTTCCTCCTTCTCCTGGCTGGCCAATGGGGAGAGTGGAGCTGAAACAGCCCTGCCTCCTGCTAGCAGTCACAGGCTCCTGCGGCAGGGGAGGGCTGTCCAGCCATTGGCCAGCCAGCCTGAAGGGCAGGAGAGCGAGTCAGGCAGCGAAAAGGCTGCAGCAGCAGCCGCAGCAGCAATGGCGGTGGTGGCTGCAGAACAGCAATGGTTGTTGCGGCGGCAGCGGTGGCGGCAACCAGCTTAACCCGGGGCTAAGAGCCAAACCGTGCCGTGACCATGCCAAGGGGCCAAAAATCGGGTTTGTCACGCCCCCAGGGTGGTTATGGCAACCCTAACTGTGGGGAATAATGTTCTGGAACCTTCTCTGAGGCCTCAGTTGACCAGAGGCTTCTCTTTCTCTCCTGAGGCTCCAGAGTCAGAAGGAGGCCAGGCTCCTTGGGCCAAAAGGAAGGAAGTGTGTCCCTTTGTGCCTCTGACTCTCCATTTTGGGGGGGAGGAAGGAAAGAAGGAAGAGGCCTGTGGGGTCTGAGGAAGGGGAGGCAGGGACTCAGGGACAGTGCGGATGCTGTGCTTTGGGGGCTGGGAGAGAGAGGTGGGAAAAGAGACCCTCCCTTTGGGCCCTAGCTGGGGAGGGTCTCACCGGTCCTTGCCTCCCCCTTTGGGAAAGGAAACCCCCTCAGCCCCCTGGACTCACTCCTGCCACTCATTCCTAGAATGGCTGGGACTCAGAGGAGTTTCCTAGGCATTGTCACCTTCTGCCCTCCATGGCCATTGGCACTGACCTTTTCCCCATTGCCTTCCCTCTTTCAGCCCTGTGGACCTCATCCTCCTTCGAACTCAGAGCAACCCTTCTCTACGGCTGACCCAGGGAAGCTCCGGCCATAAAGGACTGCAGAAGAGCTCTTTCTGGGGCTGCAGGAATCAGTGTTTTTGTACTGAAGGTAGGCCTTTATTCCTGGAGCTGAAAGAGGACCTTTGTTTAAATGTTTCAGTCCAGGATTTTATGGAAGGGTTGCAGCTGAGAGACTGAGCCCATGCTTTGCAGGAATAAAGCCCCAAATTCAGTCTCTGGCAGCATTGTCTTCCC
>NW_024838562.1:0-1179 GCF_019175285.1 Sceloporus undulatus
ACACTGGAGCTGAGAAAATGAAGCCAAATGTCAGCTGCCTCTTCAATACCTAGGAAGCCCTGTGGTTTAGAAGAGTTCAGTGGGCCACAACATAGAATCATAGGGTTAGAAGGAGCCCCAAATACCATCCAGTCCATCATTCAATTTGATTTACAGAAATCAATTGTCTTTTGATGGCCCATGAGGCTCCTTCCAACATTTTATGACGGTTTGATGGATTGATAAACCTTCCATGGAGGAAGACACAATGAGAGCTTCCCTGACGGATGACCACCCAGCCTCTGTTTCAGAACCTCTAAAGAAGGAGATTACAATGCACTCCAATGCAGCCTATTCCACTGCCAAATACTGTAGCCCTCAAGAAATTATTTTCCTTCTTCCTTTCAGATTCAGTCCCCACTTTGATCCTAGGTGACTTCAATATCCATGTTGACGATTCCAATAACTCTACAACATCCCGCTTTAACTCTCTGCTAGCTTCTTTTGGCCTCCAACCACATTCCAACTCTTCAACTCATTCTATTGGTCACTGTCTTGACCTAGTTCTTGCTGCAAACTGCGCCATTTCTGACTACCTGGCACTTCACTTTCCACTATCTGATCATTTAATCTCCTTTGCTCTTACTTATACTCCTCCTCCTCACCATACTATTCAACACCATTTTCGTGATCTTCAATCTGTTGACTCTAACCATCTTAGTCAGACCCTGGACTCATCTCTCTCTTCCTTAAATCTCGGGGATTGTGTTGATTCAGCTATGTCTTTAACTCCACTCTTTCCTCGACTCTTGACCACTTTGCCCCTGTCTCTGTACGCACTGCTTCCTCTAAGACTAGGCCTCAGCCCTGGCTTACCCCCAACATTAAGTTTCTCCGGTCCTGCTCTAGAGCGGCTGAACGTCTTTGGAGAAAGTCCAAAGAGTGGGCTGATTTTATCTATTTCAAATTTGTTCTTTCTTTCTTCTCACGCTCCCTCTCTATGACAAAACAGAATTATTACAAATCATTGATCTCCGCCAATGAGAGGCGCCCACAGCGTCTGTTCTCCACCTTCACTCTTTGCTTAAACCTCCCTCTCCTCCTGTCTCTTCATCATTCTCTCCTAATGACTTTGCTAATTATTTCATCTCTAAGATTTCCACTGTTCGCTCTGAGATAGTCCCTCCTGATTCTTCTTCT
>NW_024838563.1:0-986 GCF_019175285.1 Sceloporus undulatus
TGATGGGGGGCAAACTGAATGGCACTCAGGAACTGAAGTGAGCTGAGAAGGGGGAAAGTGGGAGGATAAGAGAGCAACCGGGACATTTTTAAAAGCCCCTAAAAAGTGGGGTGACAGAGGATTAACCAGGACTGTCTCTGCTAAATTGGGAGAGTATGTTCTCCACCTGCTTTCAAGAGCTGGCCCAGCAGTGATACAGATGAAACTAATAGTCAAGAACCTCAACTCACCAAAGAGTTCTTGTATCTCTGCATCCTCTTTCTGTTGGAGCCCAACTCCCTCCGCTTGGCCTCTGTGTTGTCCATCAGGTGGGCAGGGGTCCTGGTGGATCTGCACTTGGGTCACTTCCAGCAAAAGGTGTCCCAAAGCTGTGTACAAAGGGGCCGAGATGAAGTTCCTGTGAAAAGAAACCAGAGATTCAAAAAAGGACGCAAATTGGATCTCCTATAAAGAATTAATCCAAATATATAGAACTGGTTATAAAGACACGAGAAGATCCTAATGATCAGGGTTATGATCTTTCATGGTTCTTTTACAGACAATTAAGAAAGCTCTTCCTAACGGATAAAAAACAATACTTTATTGGCAAATCAGATACTGATCTAGAACAGGAAATAATGTTGACTAAAGAGAACAGCATCGTGCTTGTGAGATACGCAAGTGACATATGCCTCCTTTGGGCCGATGCAGAGGTGGGTATCCCCTTCCTCCCTGTGCTTCAAACAAAGCCCCCTGGACCTAGCATAGATTCACTGCAGCTCCCCTACACAACAGATACTCCATGACTTATTAGAGTGGTAAAGGATGAGGAGATGGGGATTAGGAGAGGGCCCTGGTTATGTCGCCGTAGCTAGATGTGAAATGAGTGCATCATGAATAAATAAATAAAACATCTGCTGAAACCTCCAGAGTTCCCCAGTGCTTTCCCCCATCATCAGCCTCTTTCCCAAGAAGGTTGCATCCACACTGCAGAAATAAGACACTTT
>NW_024838563.1:1086-1179 GCF_019175285.1 Sceloporus undulatus
AAGGATGAGGAGATGGGGATTAGGAGAGGGCCCTGGTTATGTCGCCGTAGCTAGATGTGAAATGAGTGCATCATGAATAAATAAATAAAACAT
>NW_024838564.1:0-585 GCF_019175285.1 Sceloporus undulatus
ATGTCCTTTCATCGTCCGATAAACCCCACGACAGACCTTAATATCTTACAGGTAACCAAATTAGACATGATTAATCAACATTAACCAACTTAATGCTTAGTGAACAAACTTATAATTTGTTTGCGATACATTATCCATTATCTCAATATAATATTTTTCCATTCTTTCTTCAGAAAAACATAAAAGATGTCCCATTCTTTCTTTCTTTGTTCTTCACTTTTTTCTTTCACTCAGTTTCTAATTTTTTGTTTTATGATTCTTTACTGTATTCTCCATTTTCTTTAAGTTTCTGTACTTCTCGGCCTCTCTTCTTCTTTTCCTTCTCCCTCTTCTTCCTCTTCTTCTTCGTCAGATTGTAAATCGCTTTTTTGAGCTCTCTTTTGTATTTTCTAATGAAGTCTTTCATTTTCATTATAGAGTTTATTTTGAATGTTTCATTTTTAAATCTGAATATTACGCCTTCCAATCTATCCCAACTGTAAATAATATCGTTATCTTTCAACAGATTAATCAGTGGTTTGTAGCCGGACCGTTTTTTAAGAATTCTAACTGGGATGTCTTTGTATATAATCAAGTCCAGTCCTT
>NW_024838564.1:685-1179 GCF_019175285.1 Sceloporus undulatus
CTTTTCTCTCAGGCCTCTGATTTTAATACAGCTTTCCCTTTGCTTCAAATCATATAAGGCCCATTCATCAAGGTCCTTTTCATGATTTTTTTCTATTTCAATCACTTTTTTGTTAATTTTGTCAGTTTTTTCCTCTATTTTGTGTACGTTTTTCTCCATCTGCTTTATGTCATCAGTTGCTTTCCTTAAAGTCTCCTTAATCTCCTTTAATTCCGATCTGATCTCTTGTCGTATTTGTTGTTTAATTTCCTTCCAAATCGCTGCCATGTCTCTTTTCATTGCATTAATGTCCTCTTTTGTGTCAGTGTATAAGGCTTTTAATTCCTCTAATAATGATGTTTGTTCTGAGGTTTTTGGGTTAATCTCTGCCGAGTTTCTTCTTTGCTGATTTAAGTCTTTTGCCCTCCTAGTATTCATTTTGCTTATGTTTCTCTTTCTTTCTCTGGGTCTTTTGTTGTTATTTCTTTTCCTGCTGTCTTATCTTTTCCCTTCTT
>NW_024838565.1:0-1179 GCF_019175285.1 Sceloporus undulatus
GATAGGGATTTTGGGGGTATTTTTATAAAATTCCAGACTTGATAACACTTGGAACACCGATCTCCCCAGGGCTATCGACACGATTGCTCCCAAGCGTCCTTGCCATTCCGCTTCAAACCGTAAGTCATGGTATACACCAGAGCTTAGGAATATGAAGCAGCTTGGACAACGACTAGAGCACAAGTGGTGAAAGACTCGACTCTTATTCGACAGAACTCACCATAGGAACTTTCTTTGGTCCTATCAGGAGGCAATATGTGCAGCGAAGAGATCCTTCTTTTCTGCACGTATTGCGTCTGCAGAATCCCGTCCAGCAGAGCTGTTTAGGGTGGTGAGGGAGCTGACGCAGGTGTCCCCTGCGCCAAATCCTTTACTTAACCCGACGACGGCCTGCTGCGACGCATTTAATAACTTCTTTGTCGATAAAATCTCTCAGATAACAGCCGACTTAGATGCCAATATTTCAACAGAAACCATAGACGAAGTGTCCAGCGACTCTGTCGATGAAGTTATTCTGGATCAGCTGCAATCTGTAAGTACCGATGACGTGGACAAGCTCCTTGGTAGGGTGAGGAAAACAACTTGCCCTCTTGAACCTTGCCCATCATGGCTGGCCGTCCAGGGAGGAGATGCATTGAGGACGTTCCTTATTGATATTATCAATGCTTCCTTCAGGGAAGGACATATTCCATCTTGTTTGAAGGAAGCGGTTGTTAGGCCGCTTCTGAAAAAACCTTCCCTTGAACCCCTGGAAATGAATAATTACAAGCCAGTCTCTTTACTACTATTTTTGAGCAAGGTGATCGAGAGGACGGTTGCTCTTCAACTCCAAGCTGTCTTGGATGAAACTGATTATCTAGACCCATTTCAAACTGGCTTCAGGACAGGCTTTGGGGTTGAGACTGCCATGGTTGCCTTGACCGACGATCTGCGTCTGAGCATCAACAGGGGCAGTGTGACCCTGTTGGTGCTCCTAAACCTCTCAGCGGCTTTCGACACGATAGATCACAGCATCCTCTTGGGCCACCTGAGGGGGTTAGGTATCGGAGGCACTGCATTGCAGTGGTTCCGGTCCTTCCTCTTGGGCAGGTCCCAGAGGGTGCTGCTCGGGGACAGCTGCTCCAGTAAAAGGGAGCTCACCTGTGGGGTTCCACAGGGTGCTGTACTGTCATTTAACAT
>NW_024838566.1:0-1179 GCF_019175285.1 Sceloporus undulatus
GAGCCATATAAAGCTTTGAATAGCACTTTGAATTGTGCCTGGAAACAGATTGGCAGCCAGTGAAACTGTTTCAGCAGGGATGTTGTATGATCTCTGTAACCTGCCCCTGTTAGCAGCCTGGCTGCAGCTCTTTGAATCAGCTGAAGTTTCCAAACACTCTTCACACCCAATAAGTACATTATTGGGCGGGTTACACACGCCATTAAGTACGCGGTGGGGAGCGCGTACTAGGGTTAGGGAGGTGCATGCTTTCCCACCTCCTAACCCTAATAACCGCTCGTGCGGCGTAAAATGAGGTGGCCGTTCCCAGATGGCCGCCGCCTGAGGAATCACGCTGTGCCCGCCTCTATACGGGGCGGCAGGGCGGCAAGGAAACATCTTCGCCCACTCCAGGGCGCGCTAGGGCGCCCTTAGTGCGGACCAGGAAGGAGCTCCATTTCGGAGCTCCTTCCTGGTTTGCAGTGCTGCTTTGCGTCGCTGGGCGCAGCCTTCAGATGGCTGCGCACAGCGAAGCAAGGGAGAAAGGGGCCAAGTGGCCCCTTTCTCCTTCTCCCCGCCGCCGCTTCCCCGCAGCCTAAAAAGCGGCGGATCGAGGCCTCAGCAGCTGCCGTTCTGGCAGCTGAGGCCCCGATACACCAGGGAAAGGGGCAGGTACAGACCGCCCCATAGTACTCCAAATGGGATGTACCCAAGGCATGTACCATTGAGGCCAGATCTGGTGTCTCAAGGAATGGGAACAGTTGGTGCACACGTTTTAAATGTACAAAAGCAATCCTGGTCACTGCAGAGACCTGGGACTCCAGGTTTCAAAGCTGAATGCAGGAGTACTCTGAAACTATGAACCTGATTCTTCAGGAGGAGTGTGACCACTCCTTCAGATGGAGCCACTGTAAAACAGTACCTCCAAGCCACATCCCATAGAGGCAGTCCAGAAGGATCAATAATATCGAAAGCCGCTGAGATATTATAAGAGATTATAAGGATTCATGTGGTTTAATAATATTTTGCATTCCTTCATTTTGTTCAAATAAAGACATGGTGTAAATTTTTGAATATGTCTAAATCCAACTGTTTATCCCATCCATAGTAGACTCACTGAATCAGTTACTCTATGTTAGGTCAGCAGTGGTGTAAATCCCAATAAATCAATGGGTCTACTCTAGTTGGGACTAACAAATA
>NW_024838567.1:0-1179 GCF_019175285.1 Sceloporus undulatus
CCAGCATTTGTAGTTGGGTGAAGTGCTTTGATTGTGTATTCCTGAATAAATAAAAAATAATACAGTTTTTATTTTTATCCCGCTCCTTCCCAAGATCAGGGCGGCTTACAACATATATTTAAAACAGAGTAGATACAATAAAAACATAAGCAACTAAATACATAAAAGAACAAGCTAAAAGCCCCATTAGCCCAACCTCTTGGCCACGGAAGAGGAGGGAGGCCCACAGGATTTTATTCGGGGAATGCTTGTTGGAACAGAAAGGTTTTTAAATCCTTTCTGAATTGGGCCTGGGAGGTTGATGAGCGGAGCTCAATGGGCAGCATGTTCCAAAGGGCCGGGGCGGCGATGGAAAATGTCCTCTTCATGGTGGAGGAAAGCCTGGCCCCAGGCACCTTCAGTAATTGCTGCCCAGATGTTCTGAGGGTGCGGGACGGAATATACGGGGAGAGGCGGTCCTTCAGGAATCCTGGGCCCAAGCCATTTAGGACTTTATAGGTAACCACCAACGCCTTATATTGAGCCCGGGAGCGAATGGGCAGCCAATGGAGATCTTTCAGCACAGGTGTTATATGGCTGGCCCTGGGAACGCCAGTGACCAGCCTGGCTGCCATGTTCTGCACCATTTGAAGCTTCCGGGTTTGGTATAAGGGTTGCCCCATGTAGAGTACATTGCAGAAATCCAGTCTCGAGGTTACCAGAGCATGTACAACAGTTTCTAGGTCCCTCTGGGCCAGGTATGGATGCAGTTGGCGAATAAGCCGAAGCTGATGACAGGTGCTCTTGACCATCGCATTCACCTGAGCAGTCAGGTGAAGCGACGAATCAAGAAGCACCCCCAGACTGCGTACGGAGTCCTTCACAGGGAGCGTGACCCCGTTCAGGACAGGTGGAACCACCGCCATTCCTGGACCAGGGGAACCTATCACAAGTACCTCCGTTTTCTCTGGATTCAGCTTGAGTCGGTTTTTCCTCATCCATCCCATTACTGACTCTAGACAGGCCTCGAGAGGAGAGACGCCATCCTCAGTCACTGCATCAGTCGGAGACATAGAGAAAATAATTTGGGTGTCATCAGCGTACTGATAACCCGCGCCCCATGTCTCCGGATGATCTCTCCCAGCGGTTTCATGTAAATGTTAAATAGCATGGGAGACAGAATGGCTCCTTGAGGGACCG
>NW_024838568.1:0-1179 GCF_019175285.1 Sceloporus undulatus
GGAGGAGGCCGCCCGGCAGAAGGCGCAGCCCTGGCAGCGACGGTGGTGGTCCGGCGAGGAGGCAGTATATATCACCTATCGTTATACAAAGATTTGAAAGATACATTTGAAGAAAAATGTCTCAGATGGAACTTCTGTGTGATCAACGGAGGCCCATTATTTTTCAGCAACATATTAAATCTACAAATAGTAAGATATTTTAAGAACAACAAAATATCAACATCAACAAGACAAAAGGGGAAACATACAGTAGTTAAATGTGCTGTATTAAGGGATTTCACTGTTCACTTAACAGCTGAAATGTGAAATTACAACAATTAAGGGTCATTTCCTTGAAGCATGTATTATTTAAGCAATATGGATATAATATGGTACTCTTTGCTACGGTTAGTTTCAATTTCATTAATGTCTTCAAACTGATGGCTGACAATGACAGTAGTAGAGTCCTTTATTTGTGCTACCATCTTTCACTACCCAAAGTAAAATCCCCCCTGTGAACCTACAGCACCATGAGTTTCCATTTTTCAGAGACAGTCCTTCTCTAGATATGTGTGTGTGTTAATGCCCCTTCATGTTGTCTGTGGATTTACAGTGACATGATGCATTTCTTAGGTTTGTTTTCTCAAGCCAGAAATACTCAGAGATAATCTGCCATTGCCTTCCTTTGAAAATCTAACATTCCCTGTCCAGGTAAAAACTAGGCCTGACAGTGCTTAGCTTTCAAGACCAGGTGTGATCTGGTGCCTTCAGGATATTTAGGCCCTCCTTCCACAGATACCTGCTTGAATTCCTTTTCCTCTCATCCATTACTTCTCTCATTACTTCTGCATTGGTCCTTTTCCTCCAATGCTGACAACCATATTTATTGGTTAAAATCTCATCCTGACTTTAGAGAGCATTTTGAATTATAGGTCTATATATGAACTGACCCTTTCAGCTTTTCTACAATGACTTTTTTTTTTGCATGAATAAATAGTATAATTTAATCTTAAAAGAGATACTTGTTTTTCAGGCATAAAGAAATGCTTATTCAAAGTATAGAACCAGGTCTGGGGCAGCTGCTTTTGTCCATGATGTGGAAGTGATGTAACCTACAGAAGACAGAAATTTTCTTCAAATATTCTGTTTTGCTGAAACGATCTATAATCCTTCAAACATCTTTAGATATATTTACCATGT
>NW_024838569.1:0-1179 GCF_019175285.1 Sceloporus undulatus
ATGAGGAAGATCACACAAGCTAGGAAGGGCACAGCAGTTTGCTTTTGCTTCAGCCTCCTGGGAAGGGCAATATCCTGCTTTCTTCTTTCCTCTCCTCTCCCCACCTTTGAGTTGATGGGGGGCAAACTGAATGGCACTCAGGAATTGAAGTGAGCTGAGAAGGGGGAAAGTGGGAAGAGAGAGCAACCAGGACATTTTTAAAAGCCCCTGAAAAAGTGGGGTGACAGATGATTAACCAGGACTGCTAAATTGGGAGAGTATGTTCTCTGCTTGCTTTCATGAACTGGCCCAGCAGTGACACAGATGGAACTAATTGTCAAGAACCTCGACTCACCAAAGAGTTCTTGTACCTCTGCATCCTCTTTCTCTTGGAGCCCATCTCCCTACGCTTGCCCTCTGTGTCGGCCATCAGGTGGGCAAGGGTCCTGGTGGTCTTGCACTTGGGTCACTTCCAGCAAAAGGTGCCCCAAAGCTGTGTCCAAGGGAGCCGAGATGAAGTTCCTGCGAAAGAAGACCAGATATTTAAAAAGGACGCAAATTGGATCTCCTATAAAGAATTAATCCAAATAGATAGAACTGAGTATAGAGTAAAGACGCGAGAAGATCCTAATGATCAGGTTACTGATCTTTCATGGTTCTTTTACAGACAATTAAGAAAGCTCTTCCTAACGGATAAAAAACAATACTTTATTGGCAAATCAGACTCTGATCTAGAACAGGAAATAATGTGGAATAAAGATAACAGCATCCTGCTGGTGAGATACGCAAGCGACATATGCCTCCTTTGGGCCGATGCAGAGGTGGGTATCCCCTTTCTCCCGCTGCTTCAAACAAAGCCCCTGGACCTACCATAGATTCACTGCAGCTCCCCTACACAGCAGATACTCCATGCCTTATTAGAGTGGTGGGGGATTAGGGGATGAGGAGTTAAAGTGGTCCCTGGTTATGTCCCCGTAGCTAGATGTGAAATGAGTGCATCATAAATAAATAATTATATCATCTGCTGAAACCTCCCGAGGTCCCCAGTGCTTTTCCCCATCACCAGCCCCTTTCCCAAGAAGGCTGCATCCACACTGCAGAAATAAGGCACTTTGACACAGCTTTAAACACTCAGTGCTATAGAATCCTGGGCTTTTTTCCTTTGGGACACTTAGCCTTCTCTGCCAGAGAGCTCTGGTG
>NW_024838570.1:0-1179 GCF_019175285.1 Sceloporus undulatus
ATTCTCAACCCAGCTGTAGAATTAGAGAATCATAGAATTGTAGAGACCGCAAGAGCCATCCAGTCCAACCCCCTGCCATGCAGGAAATCACAATCAAAGCATCCCCGACAGATGGCCATCCAGCCTCTCTTTGAAGACCTCTAAGGAAGGAGATTCCACTACACTCCAAGGGAGTTTGTTCCACTGTCGAACAGCCCTTACTGTCAGGAAGTTCTTCCTAATGTTGAGGTGGAATCTCTTCTCCTCTAGCTTGCATCCATTGTTCCGGGTCCTTGTCTCTGGAGCAGTAGAAAACAAGCTTGCTCCCTCCACAATATGACACCCCTTCAAATATTTAAACAGGGCTATCATATCACCTCTTAACCTTCTCTTCTCCAGGATAAACATCCCCAGCTCCATAAGTCGTTCCTCAAAGGACATGGTTTCCGGACCTTTCACCATTTTAGTCGCCCTCCTTTGGATACACTCCAGTTTCTCAACATCCTTTTTAAATTGTGGTGCCAAGAACTGGACACAATATTCCAGGTGGGGCCTGACCAAAGCAGGATAGAGTGGCAGTATGACTTCCCTTGATCTAGACACTATACCTCTATTGATGCAGCCTAAAATCGCATTGGCCTTGTTAGTTGCTGCATCACACTGTTGACTCATGTTCAACTTGTGGTCTACTTGGACTCCCAGATCCCTTTCACATGTAGTTTCATTCAGCCAGGTGTCACCCATCCTATATATGTGCATTTCATTTTTCCGCCCTTTCCACCTTACATTTCTCTGTGTTGAATTTCATTTTGTTAGCTTTGGCCTAGTTTTCTAGTCTGTTCAGGTCATTTTGAATCTTGATCCTGTCCTCTGGGATATTAGCTACTCCTCATAATTTGGTGTCATCTGCAAACTTGATAAGTATGCCTCCAATTTTGTCTTCCATGTCATTGATAAAGATGTTGAACAGTACTGGGCCCAGGACAGAGTCCTGTGGGACCCCACTGGTCACTTCTCTCCAGCATGAAAAGGAGCCATTGTTGAGAACCCTTTGGCTTCGGTCGGTCAACCAATTACAAATCCATGTAACAGTTACTTTGTCTAGCCCACATTCTACAAGCTTGTTTGCAAGAATATCACAGGGAACTTTGTCAAAGGCCTTACTGAAATCAAGATATACTATATCCACAGCATTTCCCT
>NW_024838571.1:0-1179 GCF_019175285.1 Sceloporus undulatus
GAGGAGAGAGGTGGAAAGAATGAGAAAGAAGGTAGTGGGAAGGTAGGATGACATGTGGTTTAAAGAATAGAGGAGGTAGGAAGGAGAAAGATGTAGATGGAAGAAGTAGATGGTAATAATAAGAACAAAATAAAAGAACAAGTGTGATGTATGTTTGAATTGTATGACTGTATGGCTATTTATTCTGAAAATAAAAAGAATGTCAACATTATTTACAGTTTGACCTCAGTATTTGCTGAGGTTTGGTTTCAGGACCCCACTTAGTAACCAAAATCCCTGGATGTTCAATCCCTATTACAAACAATGGGGTTGTAGTATGTGTCAGGGATGATGGGAGTTGTAGCTCTTCACCTCTGGCTCGAACTCACCACCTTGTTACGCACCGGCGCTGACCAGTTTTGGCCAGTGGTTAAAGCTTTGCTCTAAAGCAGGAGAGTTACAGAGATTAGGCTGAAGACTCTGACAAACTCTCCAAGCCTTCTCACTCTTGCTTCCACAGAAGTCTTCACCCTTCTTCAGGATCCAGCTGGCTCTTGTAGCTTGACTCAAGACACCAGACAACTCAGTAGTCTTATACAAAAGATCTACTTTATCCTACTATATACAGTTCCAAAACTATCCATCACTACTACCCTCAAAATACATTGGGATTAATAGATATTATTATAGTCATTGCAAGATACCACCCACTCTTGTCAGTTTCCACCCAGTGGGCGTGTACAACCATTCTCATTGGTTCTCTTGGTTCATCCCATAATTAATGATTTCATCATCTCAGCCTTGTCCACTTTAACAATTCTCAGGTGTGTTCAATTATCCACTTTGCATTTCTGTCCTTGGCATTTAGGACTTGTTAACTACATTACCTTTCACACCTGTGTGGCTTCTAATTGCTTTTGCTGAGTCATCCTGACTCTCACATACATGTTTTAGTTCATTCACTGTATATCCCATGTTGCTTTTCCTTAACAGGCCTATCCAGATGATTTTTAGAAGTGTAAATTTTAAGCAATGAATTTTAAACATAGATTGTTTTAATACGCATGTGTGTTGTTTGTTCTTTTTAACTGATGTATGTTTTAAATGAAGTTGTGTTTTAACGGCTGCATATTTGTTGGTTTATTGTAGTTCACTGTCTTAATCTGTGGGATGAGGCAGGTAAGAAATAATAATAATAAT
>NW_024838572.1:0-573 GCF_019175285.1 Sceloporus undulatus
TAGGGAGGGAGATATAATAAAAGAGTTACTTTTAATTGCTTGAGGTAATTTTTTGGAGGGAAATATAATGTTAATAATAATAATAAGGTGAAAATAATAATATTTATTTGTTTTATGGTATTCTAGGCAACAATAATAACTAATATATCGACATGATATAATTAAAGTTAATAATAAAGTGTGGGTTTAAATTGAATTTCTTTCGTGGGGAATATAATAATAATAATAATAATATTAACCTGGAGATAACAAAATAATAATTAATTATAGGTAATAATGATATTTAATCCATTCGCATAATAATTATTAAAGGTAACAATAAGTTTTAAGCCGCTTTGGCAAAGATAACTATAGTAGCAAACATATATATATATATATATATATATATATATATATATATATATAATGTTTGTTTTTAAAATGCATATAAGTTTATATCCTGCCTTTTTCATATTTATAAGCAAGAATAACTTCCATTGTTACTATATTATAATAACAATAATATAAATTATATATATATATATATATATATATATATATATCATTGTATAAATGATAATTTAAAATACTATT
>NW_024838572.1:673-1179 GCF_019175285.1 Sceloporus undulatus
ATATATTTATACACATATTTATATTGTTTATATATCTATATAGATGTGTGTGTGATTATATATATATATATATATAGAGAGAGAGAGAGAGTTTACATATATGATTTTTATATATATTTATGTATATATTTATTATTATTATTATTATTATTAGACCCTTCTGACTTCTCTTTTTCTCTCTCTTTCGCCCAAGCGAGCGACAAGATGGCGGACCAGAGCGATGGCAGAAGAGGGCTGTGCGTCCAAGGGCTCCGAATGCGGGACACTGGCGCCCATGAACATCCGGATGTCCCCCTGCGCCGAGTTCGAGGGGAGGCAGAGCGGAGGGTGAATCCCTGCGACCTCAAGGCTTTGTAATGAGTTGGTCAGGCGTCATGATGGCTCCTCCGTAAGTGGATCTTGGGTTCCCGCCTTTAGCGACGGTCCTTCTCCTTCTCTTCCTCCTTATTCTCTTTCTTTTTCTCCTCTGCCTTTTTCTTCTTCTCCTTCTTCTGTTCTCCTTCTCT
>NW_024838573.1:0-362 GCF_019175285.1 Sceloporus undulatus
CCCCCCCCCCGCCAAAGGAGAGAGGCCTACACAGGCCTTTCTCCCACCGCCGCTGCCACACCAAACGCACAGCAAATGGAGGCCTCAACCTCCCCAACACCCCACAGCTCTGCCCAGGCCTACCTGTGCTCCTCCTCCTCTGGGCCAGCCACTGCCCCTTGTGGGCAGTTGGAGGCACTTCAGCCAGCTCCTCCTGGGCAAGCCTAGAGGAGGAGGAGCTGTGGGCCTGAGGCAAGTGTGGTGGAGGCACATGAGCACCCAGGCCCCATGGGCCCGGGACAAACTACTGAAACAGGGCGGGGACTATTCCAGGGCCCCAAACCCGGGATTGTCCCGGGTAAAACCGGGATATGGCAAGCCTA
>NW_024838573.1:462-1179 GCF_019175285.1 Sceloporus undulatus
AAGAAGATAAAAATAAGAGGAGGAGGAAGAGGGGAAGAAGAAGAGGAGGAGGAAGAAGAAGAGGAGGAGAAGGAGGAGGAAGAGGGGGAAGAAAAAGAGGAGGAAGAGGAGGATTAAGAAGAAGAGGAAGAAGAGTGGAAGAAGAGGAGGAAGAAGAGTAGAAGAAGAAGAGGAGGAGGAGGAAGAGGAAGAAGTGTGGAAGAAGAAGTAGAGGAGGAAGAGGAGAAGAGGCAAGGTTTCCTTCTCCCCCTCGGCTTCGTCCTGGGACTGGAGCTGAGGAGGGGAGGGAAACCTCGCCATGGCAAGGGCTCCTTCTCCCCTCAGCTTCAGTCCTGGAGCCGAAGGGGAGAAGGAACCCCCCCCCCGCCAAAGGAGAGAGGCCTACACAGGCCTTTCTCCCACCGCCGCTGCCACACCAAACGCACAGCAAATGGAGGCCTCAACCTCCCCAACACCCCACAGCTCTGCCCAGGCCTACCTGTGCTCCTCCTCCTCTGGGCCAGCCACTGCCCCTTGTGGGCAGTTGGAGGCACTTCAGCCAGCTCCTCCTGGGCAAGCCTAGAGGAGGAGGAGCTGTGGGCCTGAGGCAAGTGTGGTGGAGGCACATGAGCACCCAGGCCCCATGGGCCCGGGACAAACTACTGAAACAGGGCGGGGACTATTCCAGGGCCCCAAACCCGGGATTGTCCCGGGTAAAACCGGGATATGGCAAGCCTA
>NW_024838574.1:0-1179 GCF_019175285.1 Sceloporus undulatus
TTGCACCACATTGACTCTGATCAATCTAACATATTATTATCTACTTAATTCAAAGGTTGCCTACCTGCTTTCTTTAGAAAGGGAACCTATACTTTTGATGGAATAGAAGAAATCCCCAAAGACATGCCCCAAAAGTGTTCAAAGAGATCTTCTAGAACATTTGAAACTAACTGAATTCAAGAAATCAGTTAGATTCAAGAAATCAGTGAGTTTCAAAGGGGATCCACTCTCCCAGCTATCCCAATGAACATGAGAATTCAAAGTGCATTTCTTTCTCTAAATAAGGATCCCTGATTCACCAGCATGCCCTGAAAATCTTTCCTGATGTGCCTGGAAGTATTAATTCCAACTCAGTACCTCACCCTGTTTCTATGATTCTATATATGAAGTGAAAGCTAATGTCTGAAAGCATTTATGGCAACATTTCAAAGAAAGATTTTAAAATGTAACTGCAGGGAGACTAAAACATAAGGTCAATTGAAGGAATCTTTTCTTATATCTAAAGGTGAAAGTTTCTTTTTCATAATCTAGAATAACCAAATAAATGCATTTCTTTATTATTTGTTTTATTTTATTTATACCCTATCTTTCTCATGGTACAGGATCCAAGGCGACTTAAAACAAATGATGGCAAATCACAGGTAAAAGACATTTGGTACAACAAGTTTTATTTTTTTAAAAGCACTAAATAATAGATCTATTACAAAACCACACTAAACCAAGTTAAATTAATCCTGCTGCTCTCTTTGACCATTTCCGTGGTCTTCTTGAGAATTACTTCCCCACCTTTTTTTTTTCTTTTCTTTTCATTTTTTAAGAAACTGGGAAGATCCCTTTAATATGGCTTGGAGAAATCTTGAACAATTATGAAAGAATATGAAAATTCAATAAAAGTATCTCATATTATTTCTGAGACACACACACACACGAACACACTGCTAAATGCATTGTTGCCATCCATGAACAACTGAAAGAGACCCATTAGAGAAAAGGAGAGAAAGAAGGCAGAAATCAAGAAGTACTAGGATTCTTTTTCCTCACCAGCTGGTCCCTGGTGTTCAGTTCAGGGCTTATTAAAATAATGTAGACCTTCGGGAGAAAAATAAAACAAAGCAATCCTGAGCTAGAGGCCAAGATGGAGAAGATCTCCACAGCCACCATGTATTTCCCTTTGGTGCT
>NW_024838575.1:0-1179 GCF_019175285.1 Sceloporus undulatus
GGGCAACTGCACATTGTATTGCCTTAAAATACGAATAATGTTTTGCCCGTCAGTATCCCATTGTATCTCTTTGGGGAAGTGGAAGTCATTTTGACACTGTTGGGCCCTCTCTGAGCCACTGCAGGGCCAAGGGAGGTCTTTTCCCCAAGAAGCCTCTCCAGAGCCTCAAAAGGCTGGAAGAGAGCCAAAAAAGGTAGGAAACATACTCAGAGATGTGCTGAATACCATTTCGGTGAGAAATGCATTAATCTCCATGCTGTCTTCCCACAGAATCCTAGAATTGGTGTGATATCTGGGGGCGGAACTAATTTTCAGAATTAAAAAGTCCTTCACTTGCACCAAAAGGTTTATTGAGAAACTCAGGCAGAAGCATCCATTAACATGTCTAAGCAGTCTCTGAAGCATCTAAACCTTTTCCCTCTGTCGTCAACTACCTTCACACTCCTCCCTTTTCCTCCCCCTTTAGCCCCTAACCAACCCGGCTGCCAAGGTACGTCTTGCCTTCTTCTTCTTCCACCGTTCACATACACCATTCTCCCTTGGGGCATGTCTGCCACTCAAAGCTCACAAACCAGGCAGTTAAGAGCCTCAACAACTGCTTCCTTCCCCCAAGCTGTTCTAGGCCCCACTAGCCTTACCAACCACTTAAATACTAGCATTTAAACTACTAACAATCCCCGCTAAACCCCAATACCACTCTGGATGAACCACAGAAGCTGATTCTGAAAATTGGCAGTTTACAATGGGGTATTTAGAATCCTTATAAAGTGGAGAGCAATAGTGCCTCACTAAACTACAAATTCAAATATTCTACATGATGTTGCTATCACAATTAAACTACGCTTGAAAGGGATCTAGGACTCCTAGTAGACCACAAGTTGAACATGGGCCCACAGTGTGATGCGGCAGCTAAAAAGGCCAATGTGATTCTAGGATGCATCAATACAAGTATAGTTTCTAGATCAAGGGAAGTAATAGTGCCACTCAGCTTTGGTCAGGCTTCGCTTGGAATAATCCTGTGTCCAGTTCTGGGCCCCACAATTCAAAAAGGGTGTTGACAAGTTGGAACATGGCCAGAAGAGGGCAACTAAAATGGTGAAGGATCTGGAAACCATCAAGCCCTATGAGAAGCGGCTTAGAGAGCTGGGTATGTTTACCCTGGAGAAAAGAAAATTAACA
>NW_024838576.1:0-1179 GCF_019175285.1 Sceloporus undulatus
TAATAGTGCTACTCTATTCAGCTTTAGTCAGAATAATCCTGTGTCCAGTTCAGGGCCCCACAATTTAAAAAGGATGTTGTCAAGTTGGAACATGCCCAGAGGAAGGCAGCCAACGTGGTGAAGGATCTTGAAACCATCAAGCCCTTTGAGGAGCGACAGTAAGACCTCTTTGACAGTGCAACTCCCTTAGTTTCATGGAGTCCTCTTCATTGGAGGTCTTTAAACAGAGGCTGGATGGTGTTTGGAAATGATTCTACAATTCTAGTGGAATCATAGCACCATGATCATTTAGCACAAAATGGACCTCAGTCTTCATAGAAAGGACAATGGATTCAGGTTCCTTACCCACAGAAGCCACATTCTCATAATTCTCCATCATGACATAATTGTACATAAATCTTTGCCTCTTTGTCAACAGTTTCCATTCATCCTCAGTGAAATATACTGCCACATCCGCAAAGGTCACCTGCAACAGAAAACAGCCTTCATCCAGAGAATGACTAGTAAAAGGAGAGGAAGGCACATGATGCATCCAAATATTATTTCATTACTTCAGAATTCAGTCCAGGAAATAAACTTTAAATTATGTTAGCAAGCAAAAACCTGCTGCCTTTCAAATCCAATTTGTCTCAAATCCTTTCAGTATAATATACTTAGGGAAATGGACATGTTTAGCCTGGACAAGGCAAGGTTAAGAGGTGATATGATAGCCCTGTTTAAATTTTTGAAGGGATGTCATATTGAGGAGGGAGCAAGCTTGTTTTCTGCTTCTCCAGAAAACAGGATCCGGAACAATGGATGCAAGATCCAGGAAAAGAGATTCCACCTGAACATTAGGAGGAACGTCCTGACAGTAAGGGCTGTTTGACAGAGGAACACACTCCTTCCTCAGAATGCAGTGGTGTCTCCTTCCTTGGAGGTCTTTAAGATGAGGCTGGATGGCAATCTGACGTTTATGCTTTGATTGAGAGTTCCTGCATAGCAGAATGGGGTTGGACTGGATGGCCCTTGTGGTCTCTTCCAACTCTATGATTCTATGATTCTAATATCATAAACAATATAATTTAGGCCATTGCTGGGATATTGTCATTTTAATAACAGTTTTGGGGATCACACTGGGATTGAGGGCCACTGGGGGCCACTGGGGCTACCCCATATTTAGATCCGGAGATGTTCCCC
>NW_024838577.1:0-1179 GCF_019175285.1 Sceloporus undulatus
CCCCCCTCATTGGGATTATAAGAGCAGCAAGGGACGAGAGGCTCTAGTCAGATATCATGACTATTTAATAAAGGCAATAGGAAAAGGACCCCCAAGACCAGTAAACTTGAAAAGGATTTATGATATTCTACAAGGCCCAAGTGAAGGTCCTGAAGAATTTTTAGAAAGACTCAGGACTGCTTATCGGCAATATAGTCCCTATGACATGGATGAAGAAGGAGATACAACCCCAGGAAATATGGCCTTAAAACAGAGTTTTATCAGTCAGTCTGCCCCAGATATACGACGAAAACTGCAGAAGCAGGCTGGACTAGGACACATGGGACTAAGTAGACTTATGGAAATAGCCTCCTCGGTGTATATCAACCGAGATCCTGAAGAGTCCACAAAAGTAAAGGCAAAAATTATTGCAGCAGCCTTTGGGGTAGAAGCTTCCAGAGGAAAAGGAAGGGGCCGAGGAAGTGGAACAGGAGGCAGAGGACGAGGAGGACAGAGGTTAGGAAGGAATCAGTGCGCAATTTGCAAGAAGGAAGGACACTGGAAAGATCAGTGTGACCAAAAAGGGAAGCAGGAAGGAAATAGAGGACGTGGCAGAGGAAGAGGAGGATGGTCAGGGCAAGGCCCGAACAGAAGTCAGTGGCAAGCTGAAGCTGCCGCCGCGGCAACCTTATTAGATGAGGAACAGGATCTTATTGCGCTTGCCGATCAACCAACATGGCACCAGGCATAGGACAGACCGGCTCCCTCAACTATTTGTATCCCTGGTGGCCAGGAGCCGGTGGTCAGAGCAAGGATAGGCCACCAGAATACAACCTTTTTGTTGGATTCAGGAGCATCCAGGTCTGTCATTAACACTCTAGTTGGACCATTAGCTCCGGAGAAAACTGAAATAATTGGAGCTACAGGAAAAAGACAAAAATATAATTTCCTGACAGAACGGACATGTCAAGTAGGGCCACATTTTGTGTCACATAAACTATTATACATACCCAATTGCCCAATTCCTTTGATGGGAAGGGATTTATTGTGTAAGATGAGAGCAACTCTTCAATTTTGTGAAAATGGATCTATAGTGGCTAGTTTTAAAGGACCAAGAAAGGTTGAACCTATTATGATGCTAACCCTACCCCTAGAGGAAGAATGGAGAATATACTCAGTTTTAGAAGAGAGGTTAGATTG
>NW_024838578.1:0-1179 GCF_019175285.1 Sceloporus undulatus
TGGAATCAAGATCCATCTAGGTAAAGTATTACCATTAGCAAAGCCTTGCACTATTCACCACTCCCACCTTTTTTACCCAGTTCTTGTGTGTGTGTGTGTGTGTGTGTGTGTGTGTGTAAACACCTATATGTGTATATGTGCGTATATGTGTGTATTTTGCTTTTCCCCTAAATAAAACACAAAAACCTATTTGAAATTCCTCTGGAGTTCTGTGTGCTTTCAGGCCTGGTATAGTTGGGATGAATCCCAAGGTCACTGTTGCCTCAATCTCTACTTTGAGCTAAGTATGAAATTCCTCTAAAAGCATAGCATTTGTGGGTGTCCTCCCCAGACTCCAGCATTTCAAGTGACAAAGGGCCTCTGGAATCAACCACAGAGCTAAGCAAGCTCAGGTTGGAAAAGAAGCATTTCCTCTCTTCATAGACATTGCTCAAAATTGCTAAATGGAACCCTTAATATGTATGAAAACAAGGGCCTGATTTCAAGTTCAGTTCTTAAGTTCAGTGCTCTACATGGGGCTACTTTTGTACCAAGTTCAGAAGCTTCAGTCAGTGACCAGATTGGTCACCGGAACATCTAGGTCAGACCATATAACACCAGTATCTCTACACTGGCTGCCAATTAGCTTCTGGGTGCAATATAAAGTGTTGGTTATTACCTTTAAAGCCCTACATGCCTTGGGCCCAATCTACTTGAGGGAACGCCTCTCCCTACACAATCCGCCCCGCACTCTCAGAACATCTGGGAAGAATCTATTAGATTACCCAAAGGTCAGGCTAAGAACAACTTCCCAAAGAGCGTATATAGCCATGGCCACCAAGGAGATGCGTCTTATCACCACCTTGGATGCTTTCAAGAACGCACTTAAGACGGATCCCTTCTGGCAGGCTTACTCACCCAACCTGTGGTAAAGAACTTAAGGAAAAATCCCACTTCTAATCACAATTGTGCATTTTTAACAATGTTTTTATTTGTCCCGAATTGAGTTTTAGGCGACTTGTTGTTTTACTGTGTGTAAATTGAATGCTATTGTTGTTTTGTGGCTATTTTACGGTTCTAATACTGCCTCGTTCCATTGAGAGAGGCGGGTAAATACAAATAAACATATTGTTGTTGTTGTTGTTGTTGTTACTATTATTATCTGTCAGGTTGGTGGCTGCCTCCCAATCCCCAAGGCCC
>NW_024838579.1:0-472 GCF_019175285.1 Sceloporus undulatus
TGTGTATACGCATAATAAGGAAGAATAAGAAAATCTCAAAGATAATACATTGTAAGAGAATTTATCTAAGTTAGATGTATTGAAATGCGTTTGGTGTATCAAAGACTTGTATATGGTGTAGCATATTGAAGAATAAAAGGTAACACATAACAAAAATGTAAATGACAATATGAAAATCAATAAAAATATATATGAGAAAAAAATTCTTGCTGTTTAATAGCTTTTTAGGAGTTGATTAATGTTTTTATAACTGGGAAAAGGGTTGGGGTTTTTGAAATTTTAATTGTATTTCTTAAATTGTATGTTATTTTATTACTGTAATCCGCTTTGATTCCTTTGAGAAAAGACGGAATATAAATTATTATTATTATTATTATTGTTACGATTACGTCCCTTCAAGGGAGTCCAAGGCCCTTTCAGTATACTCCCAGAACCAGGGGGTAATCTTTCTGGGGCTGTGGGTCTTTATGTT
>NW_024838579.1:572-1179 GCF_019175285.1 Sceloporus undulatus
GAAAAATGTTGCTTCCAATGCTATTGAACCCTATCCTGTGTGATGCTTTCTAAACTCTTTGACAAATAAGGGATCAGAAAGGAGGGTCTCTCCTCTATCCCACTTTCCAGGAGGGAGGGGGCTTCTCAAACACTGTTTTACCTTTGGATCCCCCTCCCCTCCATGGTCATGCCTCTCTCCAAAGGTCTCTCTGCCCTCTTTTCTCATAATAACCCTCCAAGTACCTGGGACACAAGGAATCCCCCGAGGAGGGGGCAGGGAAGGAAAGAGGGAGAGGAGGCCTGGCAGGACCCCTGCCTAACCTTGGGGGGAGAAGAGGGGCTTCCTTCCTTCTTATAACCCCTCAAGCGCCCCCAAAAGACCCTCCAGCCATTCCTCTGAATGAACGAGGGCTCTCCTCACATCCCTCTCTCCTAAGAACAGACTGTGAGGGCAGCAATGGCTTCAGGGGCTGAGACTGCACATGCACAGATGCCCCCAAAGACCCCTCCTCAGCATCAACAGGGATTGCCAGGGCAAAGCTGCTGCTACTTATTCCACTGGCGGCCTTTGCGGGAAAGGAAGGTATGCGCTGGGGGTTCAGTAGCCTTCCCTTCCTTCCTTCTTT
>NW_024838580.1:0-1179 GCF_019175285.1 Sceloporus undulatus
AAATTCAAAATTAGCTTACTTGCTAATTAGCTTACTTGCTGTTCACCGCTATGATCTTTGGAATAGCGGTATATAAATAAAACAAACAAACAAACAAACAAAATTCAAAATGACCTTAATAGATTAGAAAGCTAGGCCAAAGCTAATAAAATGAATTTCAACACGGAGAAATGTAAGGTACTGCACTTAGAGCGGAAAAATGAAATACACAGATATAGGATGGGTGACAGCTGGCTGAATGAAACTATGTGTGAAAGGGATCTAGAAGTTCAAGTAGACCACAAATTGAACATGAGTCAACAGTGCGATGTGGCAGCTAACAAGGCCAATGCAATTTTAGGCTGCATCAATAGAAGTACAATGGGCCCTTGTTATACGCTCGGGTTTGGTTCCAAGATCCCCCGTGGATAACAATATCAGTGTATGCTCAAGTCCCATTAAATATAATGACACAGCAAAATGGTGTCCCTAATAAAAAAATGGAAAATCAAGGTTTGATATTTGAAATTTATACTTTTTTGGAACATTTTCAAAGCGTGGATGCTTGAATCCGTGTATAAAAAATCTGTGTATAAGAAGGGCCGACTGTATAGTGTCTAGATCAAGGGAAGTAGTAATTCTACTCTATTCTGCTTTGGTCAGGCCCCACTTGGAATATTGTGTCCAGTTCTGGGCACCACAATTCAAAAAGGATGTTGAGAAACTGGAGCATGTCCAAAGGAGGGTGACCAAAATGGTAAAGGGTCTGGAAACCATGTCCTATGAGGAACGACTTAGGGAGCTGGAGATGTTTGGTCTGGAGAAAAGAAGGTTTAGAGGTGATATGATAGCCCTATTTAATTAAATATCTGAAGGGACGTCATATTGAGGAGGGAGCCAGCTTGTTTTCTGCTGCTCCAGAGACTAGGACCCAGAATAAAGGAATGCAAGCTCCAGGAAAAGAGATTCCATCTCAACATTAGGAGGAACTTCCTGACAGTAAGGGCTGTTCAACAGTGGAACACACTTCCTTGGAGTGTGGTGGAGTCTCCTTCTTTGGAGGTCTTTAAACAGAGGCTGGATGGCCATCTATCAGGGATACTTTGATTGAGAGTTCCTGCATGGCGAAGGGTTGGACTGGATGGCCCTTGCAGTCTCTTCCAGCTCTATGATTCTATGATTCTTTCTACTGCCTTCTTT
>NW_024838581.1:0-1178 GCF_019175285.1 Sceloporus undulatus
GTTATACCTAGAGTAAGACTAAAAACTCTAAAGGCACCAGGTCCCATTTGAACTTGGAAGCTAAGCAGGGTCAGCTCCGATCACTACTTAAATGTGAGACCACCAAAGAATACCAGGTGGGCTACATTCCAGAGGAAGAAACTGGCAATACCACCTCTGAGTATTCCTTGCCTAGGAAAACCCTATGAAATTCATGGGCTCACCATAGGACAACAGATGACTTCAAGGAGCACGAACACACACACACAGAGCTAGGTATGAAAGCTAGAATGCACTTGGATTCTCACTGTTACTGAAATACAGCTCTTCCCATTAAGGTTGATTGTCCTGATTTTCTAATCAGGCCACAAAATAAATAAATTGTTCTGTGTATTTGGGGATTTTTTAAATGAAGATTTGTGATATGCATCCTTCCACAGGTTGCATGAACACTTGTATATCATCTGGGGCACGTTACAAATGCGCCTATAGTACGTATCCAGTATGTACTAGGGTTAGGAAGGGGCATCACTGGGTCCGTACAAAATGGCGGTGCCCGTCCACACAGGGGCCGCCATTTTGACATTGCAGACGCATAGCGTCCAGAAGTCGCGTGGCGCTAATGACGCCATGAGTGCACCATTGGTGCCTTGTGGTGTCATTAGCACGCCACAGAAAGAAGTGCCATTTTGGGGCTTCTTTTTGCTCCGTAAGGGAGCCGCGTGGTTTGGCTGCTACGGCTCCCTTGTGGAGCAACCGGCAGCGCCAGCAGACCACCGCTTTTAGGCGGTCGGTAATGCCCCTAGGTGATTCAACCTGGGACACACAAGATATCTGTGGCAAAGTCAAGAAATAGGAATATATTCTCCTGTCTCCCATCCATGCCTTTAGCACAGGATGCTGAGAGCCAGTGTGATGTAGTGGTTTGAGTCTTGGACTATGACCCTGGAGACTAGGGTTTGAATCCTGGCTTGGCCATGGCTCGGCCATGAAAACCCATTGGGTGATGCTGGACAATTCATACTCTCTTGGCCTCAAAGGATGGCAACAGCAAGAAAACTCGATGATAGCTTTGCCTTAGGGTCGCCAAAAATCAAAAATGACTTGGAGGCCCACAACAACAACAACAACAACAACAACAAGAAAGCACAGGATTATGCTTCCTCTTTATCCCTATTCTTCTCAAAACTAATGGCTGA
>NW_024838582.1:0-1178 GCF_019175285.1 Sceloporus undulatus
AGAGGCGGCGACCAGGGAGGACGAGGCCTGGCCCCGTTCTCCCTGGTTGCCGCCGCTGAGGAAGAGCCGGCTGCAGCCTGGAGGACAAGGAATTGCAGATCACACAAGCTAGGAAGGGCACAGCAGTTTGCTTTTGCCTCAGCCTCCTGGCAAGGGAAGACCCTGGCAACTAATCTCCTCTCCTCTTCCCCCTTTTGAGTTGATGGAGTGCAAACTCCTTGGAAGTCATTTTGCAGCAACCAAAGAGAGCGAGGAGAAGGGGGCAAAGTGGAAGGAGGAGAGAGAAACCGGGACATTTTTTAAAGCCCCTGAAAAAATGGGGTGACCGAGGATTAACTAGGACTTTCTCTGCCAAACTGGGACAATATGTTCTCCACTTGCTTTCATGAGCTTGCCCAGCAGTGACACAAATGAAACTAATAGTCAGGATCGCTACTCACCAAAGAGTTGTACTTCGACAGCCTCTTTCTCTTGGAGCCCAATTCCCTCCGCTTGGCCTCTGTGTTGGCCATTAGGTTGGTGGGGGAGTCCTGGTGGCCCTGCACTTGGGTCTCTTCCAGCAAAATATGTCACAAAGCTGTGTACAAGGAGACCAAGATGAGGTTGCTGAGAAAAGAGACTAGGGTTAGGCTTGGTTTCTCAAGAAATTCTGCACCACTCCAAGACAAAGAGGAAAGCATGCTGCTAGTGAGATATGCAGGTGACATATGCCTCCTTTGGGCCAATGCAGAGATGGGTATCCCCTTCCTCTCTCTTCACCAAACAAAGCCCCCTGGACCTAGCATGGATTCACTGCAGCTACCCTACACAACAGATACTCCATGTTAAAACACTTTTGATGTTGCTATGTTGCGCAATGTGTGAGGCAACACGTTAACGTATGGCATATGGTGCCAGAGTAATTTCCGGAACATCCAGGAGAGATCATATTACTCCGGTTCTAAAGTCCCTCCACTGGCTGCCTATTAGGTTCCGGGCCCAGTACAAGGTGTTGGTTATTCCCTTTAAAGCCCTAAATGGCTCTTCGGGACTGCCTTCTCTCCTATAATGCTCCCTGCGCACTCCGGTCCTCTGGGAGAGGCCTACTTCAGCCACAAACATCTAGGCTTTTGGCTACCTCCCAGAGGGCATTTTCCATCGTTGTCCCCAGACTGTGGAATGGCCTGCCGGATGAAGTC
>NW_024838583.1:0-1178 GCF_019175285.1 Sceloporus undulatus
AGTCCTTTCCAACTTATCGCAACCCTAAGCCAAACCTATCATAGGGTGTTTTTTTGTGTGTTTTTGGCAAATTTCTGGTTATAGTCTCCTTTATGAGCCTCCCTGAATTATGAGATGAGGCTCTTCTTTTGCCCAGGATCATTGGTGGATCTGGTGTGAGCATGGTAGAAAGCAGGGGTAGGCAACCTGCGGCCCGCGGGCCGGATGCGGCCCGGCAAGGCCTTGGAACCGGCCCCAGCCCGGTCCTGCCGCCGATTGCCGCCGGGGCCTTTGGCATCTCACACGAAGGGCATGGTGGGGCAATTGTCTATAGAAGCCTCAGAAACATGCATTTATCTTAACATTTTTTAAAAATCAGCAAATTTTTTCACATGTCTTCCATTTTTTATTTAAAAAGTGACCTCCATTTGAAAATTTTGTCCTACATTTGTCCTGGTTTATTTATTTATTTAATTTTAAAAAAATTATTTAATTATTTATTTTTTGGCTTCGGCCCCCCCAGTTGTCTGAGGGACAGCAACCCGGCCCCCGGCTCAAAAGGATTGCCTACCCCTGCTCCAAAACATTCGATTTTAATTACAAGAAAGGAAATTAGGATTAAATAAGAAATTTCAGACAGTAAGAGCTGTTTGATATTAGAATGGACTCCCTCAGAAAGTAGGACTCTCCTTTATTGAATGTGTTTAAAATGAACTTGGATGCCAAACTCTTAGTGATAGTTTAGTGGTGGCTTCCTGCATTGACAGAGAGTTGTGCTGGATGTTCCTCCCAGTTCTGTAATCTATGTTATTGGGTATTTATGCCTAGAACTCTGAAAATTCTGGAAAGAGAGGCAGTGTTGTGTATTGTGAGGCCTGGTTGTTTGTGTAGAACGCTCCATTTGTACAAAATGCCCTTTCTGTATACAGACTGCCTTTGCCAAACACGGGGGATCATTTATTGTTGCCCCGCATAAGGCAAAAAATGCAGGACCTCAAGTCCCATTCGTATGAATGGGGTGCGCTCCTGTGTGCTGCATGGCGCAGGTGCACACCCCATTCATTCTATGGGGGCTTGCTGTCCACGTGACCTTGAGTACGTGTATGGCAAGCCCGCTTATGGCACAGGTGTGCTGTAGTTACCAGAGTTCTCCTTTTGCATTCTTTAAACATACTTCCCATGAGATCAGACTGATACAG
>NW_024838584.1:0-539 GCF_019175285.1 Sceloporus undulatus
GCTCCTGTCGGCGGTTCTTTCGGTACCGAGACTGGTTGCGACGGCCCGAGGAAGAGGACTGCTGAGGGGGGTAGCCCTGCCGCTGTGACCCCTGTTGATGGAACTGACGTTCCTGGTAAGGAGACTTCCAGAACTGACCTTGGTGGTGTTGCCAGGGACGAAGACGCTTGCGGAAGGAAGAAAGGCCCGGAGTGGACATGCCATGCTTGCGAGCGGCCGCCTTCATGCGGAACTTTTTGTTGAGCCGTTCGTCCGTGTCGGCGTGGAACAAACCAGAGCCGTCGATGGGCATGTCCTCGATCGTAGACCTCACACTCTGATTGAGGTCCGAGCCGCGGAGCCAGGCGTGTCTTCTCAACGCGATGGAGGCCGACATAGCCCTTCCAACGCATTCCATGACATTCCTAGCTGCAGTGATCAGCCAGCTGCCAATCGAGTGGGTCTCATCCCTCATCTCTGTCAAGGTCCTCTGTACCTCGTCGGGAACGTCCGGGACTATCGGGGAGATGCCCTCCATCAGAGTCTGGACGTACGCTCCC
>NW_024838584.1:639-1178 GCF_019175285.1 Sceloporus undulatus
GCTCCTGTCGGCGGTTCTTTCGGTACCGAGACTGGTTGCGACGGCCCGAGGAAGAGGACTGCTGAGGGGGGTAGCCCTGCCGCTGTGACCCCTGTTGATGGAACTGACGTTCCTGGTAAGGAGACTTCCAGAACTGACCTTGGTGGTGTTGCCAGGGACGAAGACGCTTGCGGAAGGAAGAAAGGCCCGGAGTGGACATGCCATGCTTGCGAGCGGCCGCCTTCATGCGGAACTTTTTGTTGAGCCGTTCGTCCGTGTCGGCGTGGAACAAACCAGAGCCGTCGATGGGCATGTCCTCGATCGTAGACCTCACACTCTGATTGAGGTCCGAGCCGCGGAGCCAGGCGTGTCTTCTCAACGCGATGGAGGCCGACATAGCCCTTCCAACGCATTCCATGACATTCCTAGCTGCAGTGATCAGCCAGCTGCCAATCGAGTGGGTCTCATCCCTCATCTCTGTCAAGGTCCTCTGTACCTCGTCGGGAACGTCCGGGACTATCGGGGAGATGCCCTCCATCAGAGTCTGGACGTACGCTCCC
>NW_024838585.1:0-1178 GCF_019175285.1 Sceloporus undulatus
GATGAAAGAGAAGGGGTTTACTGAAAAGAAAATCCATGGGAGGAATCCTGGGAGGAGGCTGAGCACAGATGACAGATCTTGCATCCATCTGTGTTATCTTCTCAGCTCTGCCTGCCATAAAGGCCCAGTCCTTAAGGGTGCCTTGTCTGATACGCCTGGCCAAGTCAGAAGGAGCTAGATAAGGATGGGCTAGCTTCCTGCTGTTCTGATACAGCCTGTGTTGAAGAACAGCCCTAAAAAACCCTGCTGCCCCCCTTCTCCTGGTTTCAGGGAGGATCCTGACACACTCATCCCCTTCTTCGTTCCAACAGTTCTTCTTTTAATTTGTAGTTCTTCTCTTAATTGTAACGAAGCTGAGCATGAATGATAATAATAATACATTTTTTATTTATATACCGCTATGCCATGGATCATAGCGGTGCATGAAGCTTCAAAATAAAACACCATATCAGCAAGTCCCATTTCGCTTTCATAATCCCACAGTTCTTTAACTGACGTTTTAACCACTGCGTCACCAGGGCTCCTTAACTCTTGCATTTTTCACACTTACGATGACAGTAGAGTCAATCAAATGAAGGAACCTAGAATGTGGGTTCAACACTGAAATGAATGTAGATCTATATATGTGAAACTAATACAGAATAAAGTTTGGTTTGAGAGTGACTGCTGCATTGACTCACAGAGGCCCCATGGCAGTGAGAGTCCCCTTCTTGTCCCTGCCGTCAAGGGATAAGAGAAACACGCTCTGTTCTCATCTTTATCCGATGCAGGAGGGAGACCGCGAAGGCGAAACATGCCACCTTTCCTGATTCTTTATTGGTCTGCTTTTGGGCCACAAGCTTAATGTACTGAGAAGCATTCTTGGGCTCCTGGAATGCCTCCTCTATGTGGAAGTTTCTGCCTCAGTCTTAGGGTCTTCTGTGGGGAGGCCAGGTCCAGCGGAGACTGTCTATTCCCTCATCCACGGCTGGGGCTGATGGAGCTAGGGATCTGAGTTTTTGCTGCTTCTTTTTCTCCCTCAATTGTCGGATCTGGGCCGGTCGGGTGGAAGAGGGCCTTCCTTCTGTCAGCTTTTGGGCCTGGATGGGATGGAGCTGGGGCTGACTTTTCTTCTTGCGCTCACATGTTGGAGTTACATGGAGCAGACAAAGAGGCTGAGTGGCCCTCTGTCCAGGGGG
>NW_024838586.1:0-1178 GCF_019175285.1 Sceloporus undulatus
TTTCTTCCTGTAAATGCCATCAAAGAAAAAGCCATCAAAGAAAACCAGTATCCTGAAACATGGAAACAAGCTAATATAACTTTGCTGTTAAAAGAAGATAGAGATGCAAATGAGGTAAAGAGATATAGGCTAATTTCCTTATTAAATATGGATTATAAATTATTTTCTATGATTTTGGCCCATAGACTCAAAAAAGTTCTTAAAGACTGGATTCATATGGACAAGTCAGTGATAACATACAAAACCCCTGAAATATAATTGAATATTTTCAAAGGCACAACAGAAAAACACCTTTTTAGAAAAGGCCTTCAATAACATAGGATGGGATATGTTATTTTTAACACTTGAAAAAATCAAAATAGGAGCTTCTTATTTAAGATGGATAAAGGCAGCGTATAAAGATCAAAGAGCCAAATTAATTGTTAACTATTAAAAAAAGAGGAATTTAAGATTTCTAAAGGTAAATAGCAAGCTTTCCCACTTTCACCCCTTTTGTTCATTCTGATCCTTGAAGCACTGAATAATAGGATAAGATTAGAAAATAAGATCAATGGAATAAAAATTAAAACCAATTGAGTTTCAAATGAGAGTCTTCTCAGATGACATTTGTATTCCCTGGAGAACCCAGAAAAGAGCACAAGGGAATTGATGGATGTAATAGTGGAATTGGAATATGTTTCAGGACTAAAAGTAAACAGAGACAAAACAACATTAATAACAGAAAAGATGGTAGAAGGAAGAACAAATTCAGGAAGAAATTAGTGGATTTAAAGTGGGAAAGAAAGTTAAATATCAAGCAATAAATTTAACAAATAAAAACTCATATCCATTTCACAATAACTATGAGACACATGGAAGGAAATCAGAAAAGACCTAGAAAAATGGAGGAAATTATACTTATAGCTATTAGGAAAAATATCACTGATCCAAATGAGTTTCCTTCATGAAAGACTGTTTCTGTTCCAAGCGATACCCATCATCCAGAATGAAAAACCATTGAATCTATGGCAAAAGGAAATCTCAAAATTTATTTGGAATTAAAAAAAGAGCCAGGATAAAAAGGAAAATACTTTGTGATGACAAAAGTATAGAAGGGCTGGGTTTACCAAACTTAAAACTTTATGATGCTGCTTGTTGTTTAGTTTGGATTAGAGAATGGGTTTTGTTAGAGAATGAAC
>NW_024838587.1:0-346 GCF_019175285.1 Sceloporus undulatus
AGGTTCTGGAACATTATTCCCCACAGTCACAAGCAGCACAAAATGGCTGCCTCTCCCTCAGCAATTGGCAGTTTGAGGCCTTTAGGGAACCCAAAATGGAGGATGAAAGGGCCCCAAAGTCAGAAGGGGCCTCAAACAGGATTTCCAAACCTTAACACCTAAAATGCCAAACCAAAAGAACATTCCCAGAGTTCCATAGCACTGAGCCATGGCCATGACAGTGGTGCAGAGCAAGAAGGCCCAGGGATAGTGGCACTGATGATGATTAAGGTCTGGCGGCAGCTCCATCTTTCCCCCCGCAGGCCTGATAATATCATCATCATCATCATCTTTGCTACAGCATGAG
>NW_024838587.1:446-1178 GCF_019175285.1 Sceloporus undulatus
GCTTCATAAATAAAGGTTAATAATAATAATAATAATAATAATTCTTCCCTGAAAATCTATTAATAAAAAAACTGGGGAGACTTTTAAAACCTCCCAAAGGAGCCACTTTTGGCCTTTTTGGGGGGACTAGCCTCCTCTTAGAAGCCAAAGCCCAATGTTTGTGAAGAATAAAAATAAGGCTTGTATTAAAACTATCCTCCCCATTTCTGGTTCCTTTTAAAACCCATGTTCCCCAGAAGGAGCAGAACTGTGTAATAAGAAAACCCTCTCAGAGAAAAGACACAAAGAGACACACTTCCTTCCTTTTGGAAAGAAGCCTGGCCTCCTTCTGACTCTGGAGCCTCAGGAGAGAAAGAGAAGCCTCTGTTCAACTGAAGCCTCAGAGGAGGTTCTGGAACATTATTCCCCACAGTCACAAGCAGCACAAAATGGCTGCCTCTCCCTCAGCAATTGGCAGTTTGAGGCCTTTAGGGAACCCAAAATGGAGGATGAAAGGGCCCCAAAGTCAGAAGGGGCCTCAAACAGGATTTCCAAACCTTAACACCTAAAATGCCAAACCAAAAGAACATTCCCAGAGTTCCATAGCACTGAGCCATGGCCATGACAGTGGTGCAGAGCAAGAAGGCCCAGGGATAGTGGCACTGATGATGATTAAGGTCTGGCGGCAGCTCCATCTTTCCCCCCGCAGGCCTGATAATATCATCATCATCATCATCTTTGCTACAGCATGAG
>NW_024838588.1:0-1178 GCF_019175285.1 Sceloporus undulatus
TAAATACCATCTATCTTAACTCTAATTTAAACCTAAACCTATAACCCTTATGGCATGAATCCCTAAATGAATAAATGCACGAATAAAGGGATTCATGACATATTGTGACTTCAGGCTGGTGCTCCTTGCCTCCAGCAATGAGATGGGACCATTGTGAATTTAGGCTAATGCTGCTTACCTGAAGGTTTGAGATGTGATCATTGGAACCTGAGGCTGATGCTTCTAGCCTGAAACATTGAGACTGACCCATGTGATCTCAGGCTGATTCTCGTTGCCTGAGAGACCGAGACTGGCCCATTGTGACTTCAGTCTGATGCTCCTTGGATGAAGGATTGAGACGGTACTATTGTGACTTCAGGGTGGTGCTCTTTACCTGAAGGACTGAGACTGGCCCATTGCAACCTCAGGCTGATGCTCCTTGTCTGAAAGGTTGAGACTGGAGAACTGTCACTTCAGACCGGTGCTATATACCTGAAGGATTGGGACTGGCCCATTGCGTGTCAGAAACAGTGTTTAACTGTCCTGTCATAAACAGTAAAAATGTTAGGGTTTGATTATTAGCGTTAAAGTAGGAGTTGTAGTTCATAGTAAGTAGTGTAGAGTGATGGGTTATAGAAAGCATGTAGTGGGAAATGTTAGAAAGACAGATGATTAAGGAGGGCGTTTGGAGAGAGGGGCTGGGGTTGCAGCTGGAGACTGGTTATCAAGGAGGAGTGAAGCTGGCTTGGGAAGACCGCTCTTCAAGGTGAGGCTGTCTGGGAGAAGGGAAGGGAAGTATAGACAACCTTGGTATCTATGCAACCTCCACTTGTGTTGCTTTAGTTTGGGAATTGGGGGCTGGCTTAGAGAGGAGTTGAGCAGACTTTGCAAAAAGGTGTTAATGGGTGTTTCTGCCTGGATTCATCAATAAAGCTTCTTTAGTTTCAAATGGGTTTTATTTTTTGAGCGCAGGACTGACTCTAGATCTCACATTGCAATTTCAGGCTGATGCCCTTTGCCTGAGAGATAGAGACTGTCCATTGTGACCTCAGTCTGATGCTCCTTACCTGAAGCATTGAGACGGGATTATTGTGATCTCACCCTGAGGTTCCTTACCTGAAAGACTTAGATGAGACTATTATGACTTCAGGGTGGTGCTCTTTACCCGAAGCATTGAGACTGTCCAAATTGTGATCTCA
>NW_024838589.1:0-821 GCF_019175285.1 Sceloporus undulatus
GTTCCTTGAGACGTCATATTTACCTGGAAATCTCTCTGAGCCTGGATACCCATAACTCAGCAGTTCCTAGGTGTGCATTTGCACATCTTACACTTACGTGCCATTTACATCCGTTCCTTGAGATGTCACATCTGCCGGGACTCCTCTCTGAGCCTGGATTCCCTTGACTCAGCAGTTGCCAGGAGTGCATTTGCACATCTTACACTTACATGCCATCTATGTCCGTTCCTTGAGACGTCATATTTACCTGGAAATCTCTCTGAGCCTGGATGCCCATGACTCAGCAGTTCCTAGGAGTGCATTTGCACATCTTACACTTACGTGCCGTTTGCTTTTTTTTTTATTACACAAAAATATGATATACACAATATACAAATATGGATACCAAACAAATACAAACATAATACACAACAACGCACGGATACATTAAACATACATGCTTATTCATTACTGTTTAAAATTCTCTTCAAGTACTTCCAGCAACCATTATGGTACTTAGCTATCTTAACAAATACTATATTCCACCACATCCAGCTTGAATTTCTTAGCTTTTGTTATCCTGTCTATCTATCCTAGGATAGAAGCTGAGTATAACTCAATTCCAGTTGGAATCTCCCAGAATAATAAGGGCCTATAGTCTAGCTTCTTCTAGAACAGTCAATACACTGAGACGCCATGCCATATCTATGATATCTTAAGCCCACAATATAAATCCAAACATTTCCATCTCTTATTTACTATCTTCATATCTTTGTCCCTCAAGCTCTCTGTCAACATATCCATTTCCTTAGCTTCTCTCAATTTAATTAGCCAAACATCTT
>NW_024838589.1:921-1178 GCF_019175285.1 Sceloporus undulatus
CACATCTGCCGGGACTCCTCTCTGAGCCTGGATTCCCTTCACTCAGCAGTTGACAGGAGTGCATTTCCACATCTTAAACTTATGTGCCATCTGCGTCCGTTCCTTGAGATGTCAGATTTGCCAGGACTCCTCTCTGAGCCTGGATTCCCTTGACTCAGCAGTTGCCAGGATTGCATTTGCCCATCTTAGACTTACGTGACATCTGCGTCCGTTCCTTGCGATGTCCGATCTAACTGGACTCCTCTCTGAGCCTGGAT
>NW_024838590.1:0-1178 GCF_019175285.1 Sceloporus undulatus
CCTCTCAGAAAAGAGACACAAAAGACACACTTCCTTCCTTTTGGCCCAAGGAGCCTGGTCTCCTTCTCTCTCTGGAGCCTCAGGAGAGAAAGAGATACTTCTGTTCAACTGAAGCCTCAGAAAATGTTCACAAGCAGACAATAAAATGGCTGCCAGAACACAAAACTGCAACTGGAACACAAAATGGCTGCCTCTGCCTGATCGCTTGGCAGTTGACATTTGAGGCCTTCAGGGAGAGAGCGAGAGACTGAAGGAAGTTCTGGAGGGAGGGGGCCTTGGGAGATAGAGAGCCTTCCTGAGATATTCGGGGTTCGCTTCCTAACAAAGGGGTTTCTGGCCTCATAAGGGATTTGGGGCAAACTGGATCTGAAAGGCAGTACTAGCCTTTTTTCTTGCCAATGGGATGTAAAGTGTATTTCCTGGACTGGATCTCCCAGCAATCCACATGGTCAGAAAGAGGAGGGGTCCTGCCCTGCAGTAAGGACCCTCCAATCCCTCTGAACGAAAGACTACAACTCCCATGTCTTCTTTACCAGACACTTTGGCAGTATATTTCTTTCTTTCTTTCTTTCTTTCTTTCTTTCTTTCTTGTGAGGTGTGATTAAGTCCTGTTAGTGGTGTTACTGCTGTTGTTGTTGTTGTGTGCTTCCAAGTTGTTTCTGACCTATGGCAACCCTAAGGGAAGCCCTTTGAAGGCTTTTCTTGGCAAGGTTTGTCCAGAAGTGGTTTTGCAAGTGCGTCCCTTTGAGGCTGAGAGAGTGTTGACTTGCCTAAGGTCACTCAGTGGGTTTCTGTGGCCAAGAGGGCATTCAAACCCTGCTCTCCAGGGTCATAATCCAATGTTCCAACCACTAAACCACGCTGGCTCTTTCTTGACGCTTTGTTGTTTTTTGTGGTGTGGCTCCAAGTCATTGCCGACTTCTGGGGAGCCTTTACTGGGGTTTTCTTGGCAAGAGTTGTTCAGAGGAGGTTTGCCATTGCTTTCCCTGAGGCTAAGAGAGTGTAGCTTCTTGCCCAAGGGACCCAGCTGGTTTCATGGAGGAGTGGGTCACTCGATCCTGGCCTCCAGAATTGTAACCCAACACTTAAACCACTGCACCACACTGCCTCCCATTCCCATGTACAACCTGGGAAATGATTGCAGAGTTTTTCTCTTCTTCATGTGTGTCTTCAAGTCA
>NW_024838591.1:0-1178 GCF_019175285.1 Sceloporus undulatus
AGAGTATCTCAGTCTCTATATTATAGCATCAGGGAAAGATTTTAGGTGCTGTTAAGGTTTGGAAATGCTTCTGACTTTGGAGCCGTTTCATCCTCCATTTTGGCTTCCCTGAAGGCCTCAAACTGCCAACTGCCAAGCGCTGAGGCAGAGGCGGCCATTTTGTGTTCTGGCGGCCATTTTGTGCTGCTTGTGACTCTGGGAAATAATGTTCCGGAACCTTCTCTGAGGCCTCAGTTGAACAGAGGCTTCTCTTTCTCTCCTGAGGCTCCAGAGAGAGAAGGAGGCCAGGCTCCTTGGGACAAAAGGAAGGAAGTATGTCTCTTTGTGTGTCTTTTCTGAGAGGGTTTTCTTATTACACAGCTCTGCTCCTTCTGGGGAACAAGGGTTTTAAAAGGTATCAGAAATGGATAGGATAGTTTTAATACAAGCCTTATTATTATTATTATTATTATTCACAAACATTGGGCTTTGGCTTCTAAGAGGAGGATTGCCCCCAAAAAAGGCCAAAAGTAGCTCCTTTGGGAGGTTTTAAAAGTCTCCCCAGTTTCTTTATTAATAGATTTTCAGGGAAGAAGGAAGGAGACAAACCAGAATAACTCATATTACCAAGAATGAAACAAACAAACATACAAACAAACAAGAACAACAAAAATAAGGATTAGACAGAAAAGCAAACTGCTTTTATTTTAAAAAGCTAAACCATTTTTACCAGGATAAAAGTATGAATTGGGTTCTTCTATCCTTTATAACCGACTGAGGCTGTATCTGAACTACAGAAATAATCCGGTTCGAAAGTGCTTTTCTTTTCTTTTGTAATTTATTTATAAACAATCCTTTACAAACAAAAATGAAAAAAAAAAACATACCAAGACATTTGCATAACAAATACAGCTACAACAACAAAAAAGTACAAATACCTATAACATACACAATACAACATGCAATAAATAACATCCTGATATACAAAACTGTCAGAAATGTACTATTAAGGTAAGATGACCCTTTTATTTAATTTACTTAAATTCCTACAAGGTATCAATACGTTTTAAACCTCTAATGTTCATGTAGACTTTCCATATGATATCTGCTATTGTAAATTAATAATTAGTATTACAAAATAAATCAAAGCATGACCAGTCCTCTTTCGTTTTCTCGACTGATTTATCCCTCATGATTGC
>NW_024838592.1:0-1178 GCF_019175285.1 Sceloporus undulatus
AAGAAGAAGCGGGGAAAGGACAGCCAGAAGACGCGATGTGAAAATGGCGTCCGTCGGAAGAGCCAACCTCGGTCCAAGTTTGACATTTCACTGAAGCGTCCAGGGAAATGGCGACAGGGCAGTCAGAAACCGGACCTCGGAAAAAGGGCCGGAGGGGGAACTGACCAGCCGGACTCTCCCCTGGTCACCCAGAAGGCATGGATATGGATATGGAAACGCTAGACCGACTGACCCCTTTGGACTCAAAGAACAGACAAAGCGGCCAGAGAGACCCGCATTTGACGTGTGGAGAACATTCCATAGGCTTTGATACTGAGAGATTGGGCTTAAAGGAGGACCGGGATCAAGAGGAAGAGGCGGGAAATGGCATGGTTTCCGCCTTTGATCAGGAGGATCCAGTGGCGCAGGGAAGGAATATAGCGACCGCGAATACGGTTTTCCTCAAAACAGAAGGATACGAAGGTTTACATCTCCATGAAACTTATACACTATGTATGTAACCATCTTTCTTTGGGGTCTGCTGAACAAGATCCACAGAGAGAAGGAGAAACTGCGCAAACAAAATGGAGGCCGTGTCTTTCTCGACCGCTATCATTGCGTCGGCGTTGAAGCCGGAGGATTTTTACATAAATGGACTTCTGCGCGGTGCCGTGTGGCGTAGGTTTTGATAATAAGGATTGGACTTCTATGTGAAGACCATCAAGTGGCGCAGGGAAGGAATACGGCGACCGCGAATACGGTTTCGCTCAAAATGGATGGATTTGGATGTTTGCGTCGTAAACTGCATAAAACTACTAGATTTTGCCCTGAAGGATCTTCCCTTGGGGTCTATTGAACAAGATCCCACAGAGAGAAGGAGGACCGCGCAAACAAAATGGAGGCTGTTAAGGCGTCCATAGAGAAAACCAGCATGGAGGCTCCGACGGAGGAGGCCAGGCGTAGTGCGGACGCTACGGAGGGACAGGATCCCAAAGCATAGTTCAAAACAAGGGCCGGAGGACGTGGTGACGATAAGGGTCCTGGGCGGAGATGGCCGGAGGACGGACGGACCCTGCTTGGACTTGGAGGGCGGTCAAGGCGGCTAGAAGGATCAATTGATACCAGAAGAATTCAAGGGAAAAAGCCATCTGTGGTTTGGATACTGAGAGATTGCACTTAAAGGAAATGTACGCAAATGT
>NW_024838593.1:0-1178 GCF_019175285.1 Sceloporus undulatus
AAAAACACTTAAGGTATAATATATAAAAAATAGGACAACACTCATCAAAATGTGATACAAAAATATTTATATAGTTCTAAAGAAAAAAAATTATTAATTTTTTTCATTTCTTTACAAACACCAAACCATCATAACATGACAACATTACACCATAAAAGAACATTTGACATTTAACACAAAAATGACAATTCCCTCTACCCCTGACATAACTAAAATTACAATATAACATACATATCACTTCTGACTGATCAGCTCTCTACTTTGAATGTTATCATAATGTTGTTTAATCTTATTCTGTTTTTGAATTTATGCCTTTACACAGTTAATATAGTTTCTATTTTTGTCCATGTAGCAGATAGAGAAAAAAATTGTAGTTATTTTTCAAAATCTAGAAACTGTATGTCCCGTCTTTTCGATCTTATGAGCAAATTTTAGTTCTTTCCTATTCATAGCATTAAGTCAATCCTAAAGTTACTAAATATTCCCTGCATTCCCCCTTTTCCCCTTACAAATAGATCCTTCTATAATCAACAATACTTTTTTCAAGAAAATGAGAAAAAAGGGTCTGCTTTTAAACAGTACATTTGTCCCTTTCTCAACATCTTTCATAACATTCCATGTTGAATGGCCATAAATTAATTAAAGTAGAATGTAATTGTTCCATCTCCTATTCAGGAAGTCATAGAAGAGTTTCCAGTCTTTCTTTATGGATTCTTCATTTTTCTCCTTTAACCAACATGTCATTCTGTCCATTTCCGCCATCATCAGAACCTTCATTAGCCATTTATCCATAGATGATATTTGATTTGATTTCCAGTAGGTAGCATAGTTAATTCTAGCACAAGTGAATAAATAGAACAGAAGTTTACCATATTGTCTTTCTACATCACTTCCCATCATACCTAATAGATATGTTTCAGGCAGAAAAGAAATTGTGATATTTAACTCTTTAGTTATAATTTCATACACATTTAACCAGTATTTTTTGGCCATCTTACAAGACCACCACATGTGATAGTAAGACCTGGTCACATTTAAACATTTCCAACAGAAAGAATCAGCTGTCTTATACAATAAAGAGATTTTTGAGGGGGAAAGATGCCACCTATATATCATCTTGTATACGTTTTCTTTCAATTCTTGATTTACAGTATATCTTAAGCCTTGGTTCCAAATTC
>NW_024838594.1:0-1178 GCF_019175285.1 Sceloporus undulatus
GAGGAGGCTGAGAGAGTCAGAGTGTGACTTGCTTGAGTCACCCAATATTCCCAATAGGCAGGGAATTTTGGTTAGTAGGCCCTTCAAAATTGCAGTCATTAACTAGCCAGTTATCTAGCACTTGTTGTGACCTGGTAGTGGGATATGATATCACAGTGGACCCTTGTTATATGCTGGGGTTTGGTTCCAAGATCCCCTGTGTATAACAAAATCCGTGTATGCTCAAGACCCATTAAATATAATGACATAGCAAAATGTTGTCTCTTACAAAAAATGGAAAATCAAGGTTTGATATATTGAATTTATACTTTTAAAAAACATTTTCAAACCATGGATGCTTGAATCCGTGTATAAAAAAATCTGTGTATAAGAAGGGCTGACTGTATTTGGTGGCCATTTTATTCTGTGAATTTCATTACCTCCATACTACCTGTGTTCAGTTTGTGATGGTTGTTTAGTGAACTTTTGTAGAAGAGGCCAGGATAAGGAATTAGATAGGGAATGTGGCTACTTACTAGGGAGATGGGAGAGAATATAGTGGGTAGTATTGGTTGCCACTCCAGTACTTGTTGAATGGTAATTTCAGTTATACAGTCATCCCTCCTTATACGCAGATTTGCCATGCGCGGATTTGAGCATACGCGCATGGCAAATCTGGGGAAATTCTCCCCAATGCGCACCGCCACTCTCCTCCCTCCCTCCCTCCCCCTCCCTGCTTACCTGCTCCATCGCCGCGCCTCCTCCTCCTCGCCACCTCCTCCTCCATTGCCACGGGAAAGGCCGGGTGCTGCTCATGAAGGCCAAGAGACCTCCAGGCTGCCCCCAGCCCTTCTTCCGTGGCAGCAGCAAGGAGGACAAAGCTTGCCCTCGTCCTCCTCGCTGCCGCCGCCTTGGAAGAAGGCCCTCGTCCTCTTGGCCCCCCAAGCTGCCCCTGGCCCTTTAAGACCAGTGGCGCGAGCAAGGAGGACGAAGCCAGGCCTCGTCCTCCTTGCCGCCGCCACGGAAGAAGGGCTGGGGCAGCCTGGAGGCCTCTTGGCCCCCAAGCTGCCCCTGGCCCTTTAAGACCAGCGGCGGGAGTGAGGAGGATGAAGCCAGGCCTCATCCTCCTTGCCGCTGCCGCCATGGAAGAAGGGCCGGGGGCAGCCTGGAGGCCTCTTGGCTTCCATGAGCAGCACCCG
>NW_024838595.1:0-1178 GCF_019175285.1 Sceloporus undulatus
GTCAAGGTCATTTTGAATTATGTTCCTATCCCAAGGCATATTAGCTTTCCTAATTTGGTGTCATCTGCGAATTTGATAAGCATGACTTCTTTCCATCATCTAAGTCATTTATAAAGATGTTAAACAACACTGGGCCCAGGACCAAACCTTGAGGGGCCCAGCATGAACATGAGGAGACTCTGAATTCGATGTATGGGAGCAGAAGGGAAGCATCACTTACTTGGTGGGTTGTTGAATTCTCACAATGTTGTGCAGGGAGCTGATACCTCATTACAGGTTTATGCAACACAGCAAGTGCTTCAGCGTGAGCAGATCTTGCAAAGTAAGAGGAAGCTAGCCAAAACCCAAAGTGTTTAGTCTGAAGGAAGATAATGGCTCTGCAGTCCAGGAGGGAAGCCTTATATCTATTTATTCTTCCCTTATGATACCTTGTATTAGTGAATACATGTTCTTAGCTTTCAGTCTAACAGAGTTTATAGTTAGATTGTTGGACTGTGGGCAGTTCTCAAGTGATGCCATTTGCATGGTAGCCTAACATTCCAGTTATGTTTTATCTACAGATATTTTGAACAGTCAGTAGTAGCTAAGTAACCTCTCCTGGCTCGACCTCTCTAAACCCAACAGAAGCCTCAGTGCTCTGGTCACTGGCAGAGAATAAATCTTCTTCTCCCTGTGCAGCTGATTGCCAATAAAGTGTATCTGTGTTTTCTAATAATTGTGGCAATAGTGTCACACTTGTGATTAAGTAGTGATTATGAATATGGAACAGCTACAGACGAGTAAATAAATCTACTGCCACAATCGTAACTTCTTTTCACTGATAGTACTTTGCCAGACATAAACTGCACGGGAAGAAGGATGTCCATTCTTCCTGCACAATTGGAGCATGAATGAATGATGTTTCCATCAATTGCATTCTGTCCTTTCTGAAGTGTATCAGTAAAGTATGTTCTAGTAATTTTTGAGGTTGGCCTCCTTATTTTGGTTTTGGAAATTTTATCTTCTGGAGAAATGGAGAGTAAACGCCGGAGCAACAGAAATATGTGAAATTTAATCCTGTCTTCCTAAGGCCCCTACCCCAATGGCTTCTCCTTTCCCTCTTACCAGACATCCAGGGAGCATACCTGCCAAAAAAAAATGGTGGAATGTTGTGCCCCTGGAAAGTATCAAGAGTGTGT
>NW_024838596.1:0-1178 GCF_019175285.1 Sceloporus undulatus
GTTTCTTTTCCTACCTGAGCTTGCTTAGTTCCATGGTTGATTCCAGAGGTCATTTGTTACCCAAAATGCTGGAGTCTGGGGAGGTCACCCCCGCAAGAGCTATGCTTTTAGGGGAATTTGGTACTTAGCTGGTACTTAGCAGACATATAGTTTGGTTGGGGCAAGAGCGACCTCAGGATTCAGCCCAACTATACCAGGCCTGGAAGCACAGAGAACTCCAAAGGCATTTGAAATGGGTCCTTGGTGCAAATATCTCATACAAAAAGGATTAGCACACTGGCTCTTGATCCTTCTTGGCTCTGAATTGTCGATTGCGTTCACAAGCCAATATACAGCACAATCTGAGGGTGACACTCCCAGATGCAGCACAACAATAACATAGCAGGGTATGGAAACAAATACAGTATCCAGATATAGATATTGACAATGCACTGACCACTTTTCATTTAAAAATAAGACACAAACATAGTTGATTTAATCAAAATCCTTGGAGGTTCTCTATCTTGAGTTGCAAAATAATACAAATATTTGCAAACTCTCCTCTCTGACTTCCATCAACTTCACCATCTCTTGTACACACAACTCTTATCCAATCCACACCAATCCGCACGTGAGCTGTATACTGTATTGGTATCTTCTGGTGCCAAACAGCATGAAGCGTCCTTTGCAGTTAGCTTGCATCATGCCTTGGGCTCTGACTCAGGACTCTATGGCAGTCTCACAGGAAATGATGCCACCTGTCAATCAAAGTATTTTTGCACATGTTTAATGGAATATTTTTCAACTGCCTGACTCTCTGATTTCACTGAATTGCTCATGAAAGTTCCCTCAATCTCTTCTTTGCTAGCTCCTGTGAGTAAGGATACAATCATGATATGGATTTGGGGGCATCCAGAAAAGGGTCACTCACACCAACTTTATTAATTTAACCTGAAATAGGGAGGGAAGAACGTGGGGCTAAATCTTGGGGTAACATCTTCCTCTCTTAACGCTGAGATTGTCTTGTCTGTCCTTTTCCTTGTTTACAGAAGAACATGTCAGTCATGAGAGAGTCCACACAGGAAAGAAGTCACATCAATGCCAGCACTGTGGGAAACATTTTGCTTACAAGTCAGTCCTTGTCATGCATCAGAGGGTCCACACAGGAGAAAAGCCATACAAATGCCAGCATTGTGGGA
>NW_024838597.1:0-1178 GCF_019175285.1 Sceloporus undulatus
GACTCTTTAAGACACTCATGCAGTTCTCCTTTGCAAGGTTGTGTGGTTGGCGGAGAGTCAGGGAGTGTTAGTCTAAGCAAGTTATTTCTCTAAGTTCCAGTCTATACACTGGATGGTATAGAGATCAGCAAAGTAGTACCTTCCCTGTGGGTAGGACCAGAGTGGGAATTGGAGCCCCCCTCCCCAGAGCTGCATCTAGACAGCAGAAATAATGCAGTCTGAGACTACTTTAACTGCCATGTCCCCATCCTACAGAATGCTGGGTTTTGTAGTTTTGAGAGGCAAGTTTTTTCTCTAAGCTCCAGTTTGTGTGTCAGAGCAGCAAAGTAGTACCTTCCCTGTGAGTAGGGCAATGGTGGGAATTGTGTAGCTCTCCAGATGTTCTTGGACTGCAGCTCCCAGCATTCCATACCATTGAGTATATTGCCCAGGGCTTCTGGGACTGCAGTTCAGCAACATCTGAGGGGCCATATAATTCAGACCTGAGGTACAGGGGGGCAGCCCAGATTGTGGAACCTCACTATTACCCTGCACAACATTTGGAAAATAAAGGTGTTTTTTAAAAAAAACTACAAACCTTGGAATTTGTGGTTTGTTGTGGTACCAGAGCTCTCTGACAGAGAAGGTGAAATAGCCCACAAAACTACTCACCCCAGGATTCCGTAGCATTGAGCCATGGCAGTTAAAGTTGTGTCAAACTGCATGTGTCAAACTAGATGCACCCTAGTTCAACACTCAGACCACTGCATCACATTCAGGGTGATCATATGTCCTCCTTTTCCAGGACATGCCCTCCATTTCTACCTTCTATCCAGGAGGAATTTTAAAATGTCCTCCATTTTGAGCATGACTAAAAAGCATGAATTTCCATTTAGATAGGGTTTTTTTGGCTTTTATTTAGTCATGTCCTACATTTTGCAGTGCCTTGTCCTTCTTTGTGGTCAGGACATCTGGTCACCCTGATCACGTTGGCTGTATAAACAGTACAATTACCTTCTTGTTGATGATGATTATGATGTGTCTTGAAGCTGACTCCAACTTCTGGAAACTCTTTCCTAGGGATTTTAAAGCAAGGTTTATATCCAGGCGGTTTGCCTTGGCCTTTCTGTGAGGCTGAGCAAATGGACTTACACCCTGCTCTCCCAGAGTCATGGTCCTACACTCAAACCACAACACCA
>NW_024838598.1:0-1178 GCF_019175285.1 Sceloporus undulatus
TCCTTGCTTCATTAGTGGGGCTGGGGGGAGCACTGATTGCAGTCTACTATCATAGACAAGGGGAGAACTAGGAAAAGTTATATTTTTTGGACTACAACCCCCACAATCTCACTAGCTATGCTGGCTGGTCAATTCTAGGAAACTAAGGATGTAATCACATGAGAGGAATGCCTCCCAATTTCGAAAGAAAAGAAAGTAGCGCCAATTGGAAAATGAACGCTATTATGCGAATGGTAATCAAATGCACAGAAGAACACAGTGACCATCCCAAAGCCAAAGTAGTGTGAATGCAAAAGAAATCATAATGTGAGTATGTACCCGTTGTAGTCCAGAATTCGAATTAGCATCCCTGTACATGCTCAGTGAGGGCAGAATCGGTTCAAGACCTTTTTACACTTCGGGAGGAGCTTGCCTCCAGTTCCCGTGGTTTTGCCTTGTTTCACATTATTTGTTCATTCATTACCCCCATTTCACGTTATTACGCAATTCACATTACTTGTTCATTGATTACCCCTTGTTTCATGTTATTTAGGCAATTCACTAATTCAAAATCAGTTCAAAGCAACCTTGTATTTGGTTTGAGCATTGGTCTATGACTCTATAAGACAGGGATCAAATCCCACTGGGTGACCTGGTGCAACAGCAAACCCCAACTGAATAAACCTGCCAAGAAAACCCCAAAAGTGGGGTGGAGGTCTCCAGATGGTTGTGTGTGTGTGTGTGTGTGTGTGTGTGTGTGAGAGAGAGAGAGAGAGAGAGAGAGAGTGTGTCTGTGTTTTGACCCGCGAGGGGGGGGGGGGGGGGGGGAGAGAGAAGGAGTCCCTCCCATTTTAGAGAGTTTTGCTGCTGCCAGGTTGTGGGGGGCCTGGGTCCTCTCTCGTTCTAATCTGGCTGGGAAACCCATTTAAGGCAATGGTGCTGCCACACAATGAGTCCAATGAGGGGAAAGGGGAGGGGAAGCTGTGCAGGAACCAGAGCCAGTGACTAAGGCTACATCCACATGGAGAAATAACCCAGTCTGGCACTGCTTTAACTCTTTGTGCCTCAAGGCTATGGAATTCTGGGAGTTGGAGTTTGTTGTGGGCCCAGAGCGATGCACCTTAGGGGAGGAAAACAGACCCACATCCCCCAGGCTGCCCTACTCCATTCTCCCCCTAAGGAGGAGGAATGAGGGAAGA
>NW_024838599.1:0-1178 GCF_019175285.1 Sceloporus undulatus
ATGTGTGTAAACCGCCCTGATCTAAGGAAGGCGCGGTATACAAATAAAACTTTTATTATTTTATTTATTATTTATGCATCAAGCAACATGATATGCATAATATTGGCAAATGCAAGCAAGGGATCCAAATCAACATGTGAAAATGTGGAGGATTTTTGCTCATTATGTTAAAAATTTCTTGAAGTACAGTAAGAACCTTAGGCACTGATTCTGCTTAAATAAATAAGCTTGAGTGATGGTAGCATTTTCAGCAATATATCTTTTTTACTAGGATAGAGCAATATATATATATATATGAATTCAGATCCTAATTTCATTATACTTTTACTATGACACATATTTTGTAATATGATCATACACTCACATAGATGTTATTATGAATTTATTATCGATGCTATTATGAATTTGACTTTAATATCCAAATGTACAGTATTTCTATTTCCTAATGACATTACTGGGTTGTAGGTTTTCTCAGCTTGCTCTATGATAATAATGGAGCTCAGATATCATTTCTACACTCAAGTAATAAAACCTTGGGCCTGTTACAGACTGCCAAAATAAAGCTGCTTCGGGTCTCTTTGGAGGTATGCTATTTAAATGATGTATGTGTCCTAAGAATCCGGAAGCTGCACCAAAAGCTGCACTCCAGTGCTTAGGAATGGAGTGTGGCTTTGGCGCGACCTCCGGACTCTTAGGACCCATGCATCATTTAAATAGCATACCTCCAAAGAGACCCGAAGCAGCTTTATTTTGGCAGTCTGTAACAGGTCTTGATTTCAATTATGAAATGATTGAAATGATGGCACCTGTTTTTTATTGGGTCAGATCTGGAGATGACCTACAAGATATCAGTAGAAGGGCTTTTCTTTATATTCCCCAAGAACTCTGAATGAAAAAAGGGAACTGAAAGCCAGAAGTGTGATTCTGTTCCTGCAAGTTGTTGTGCAGTGTCTTGCACAAGCTGATACACAAAGTGTGCTAGTACAAAGCCTTGCATGATCTCTTTCACTGGTGTCAGGAGTCTGGGGTCTTCCAGATGTCATGTGAATCAGATTTCATCAGCTCTATCTAGTATGCCAGTAATGAAGAACAATGAGGATTTTAATGAGACATTGGCCTGTTACAGACAGTCAAAATAAAGCTGCTTCGAGTCACAGTGGAGATATGGGGTTTCAATG
>NW_024838600.1:0-1178 GCF_019175285.1 Sceloporus undulatus
CTTCTTTAATAATGGTTTTACAATAGCCGTTTTCAAATTGGATGGAAATTGCCCATCCCTGAATGATGTATTTATTATTTGGCGCAACAAAGTGGTTACCACCGATCCCCCCTACAAAACCAAGTCTACAAAAGCTCAAGCTACCAGGATACCCCAACTATGTCTAGGTATCCCTAGCTATATAATGCTTGTTTCGTTGTCGATAACATAGTTTGTATTGTTTTTGTATGTTTTGAATGACTGGTATAATGATATGTTCTCTTTTACAGTACAAGGTGTTGGTGATTACCTATAAAGCCCTATATGGCTTGGGCCCAGGATACCTGAAGGACCGCCTCTCCCCATACATTCCGCCCGGCACCCTCAGAACTTCTGGGCAGCAATTACTTAGGGTTCCAGGGGCCAGGCTTACCTCCACAACGAGGAGGACGTATTCCATCACCGCCCCAGCCCTTTGGAACATGCTGCGCACAGAGCTCCGCTCGGCCACCTCCCTGGCTCAGTTCAGAAGGGATTTAAAAACCTTCTTATTCCAAGCTGCATTCCCCGAATGAAGTTCCAGCTGGCCTTCCTCCCTCTTTTGTTGGCAAGATGGTTGGCTGATGGGGTTTTTTAATTCGTTTTTAATATGTGTATTTTGTGTATCTTATTGTACTTGCTATGTGTATTTTGTTGTGTTTTACTGTATTTGATTTTATTATGTTGTTCACCGCCCTGATCATTGGAAGGGCGGTATACAAATAAAAATTTTATTATTTTATTTATTTATTATATATGTTTTTAAAATACCTAATAAAAATTATATATAAACAAAAGCTCATGCTACCAACTTATCTCTTTCAGTTAGTCCCAAAGAAGCTACAAGATCACTTTGCGTATTTATTACATGATAGTTTCACAAGAGCCATGTAATCTATTGCAGGGGTCGGCAACCTCCGGCCTGCGGGTGCCTTTCCGCCAGCCCCTGGTCTCTCCTGCCGCCAAAATCGCTGCCAATTTTGGCCACTCCGGCCGCCATTTTGCCCTTCAAAATGGCGGCGCACATTAGGAGGCCTGATGTGGCCTCCGGAGCCCTGAATCGGGGCTCCAGCAGCCGCACCGGGCCTTCCAATGGGCACCACCCACCTCCCTCCTGGCTCCGCCCTCCCTTCTCCCTCCTATAAATGGAGGGGCGGGGG
>NW_024838601.1:0-1178 GCF_019175285.1 Sceloporus undulatus
GCCATGGGCCTGTCCCAGCTGATTTTGGGTCCAACGCATTGTGCGGGTAATACACTGGATTTGGTCTTTTGTATGGATGCGGAAGATCCGTGGGCGGAAATAACTGATATTTCCCCCCTGTCATGGACCGATCATTTCCTCGTAAAGGCAGAAATCAAGGCATCTACCCAGATTCCCCCCGGGGGTGGTGGACCTATTAGGATGGTCCACCCTCGAAGGCTGATGGAACCTGAGAGGTTCCAAGAAGCCCTAGAGGGAATCATGGTTGGAGTTGACGGCGACTCTGTTGATGCCCTGACTGGTATCTGGAATACTGGTCTCTCTAGGGCTATACACAGTATCGCTCCCAAGCGCCCTCTCAGGCCCGCTTCCAAACGTAAGCCCTGGTATACGGAAGACCTCCGGGCTAGGAAACAGGTTCTGCGACGGCTAGAGCACCTCTGGCGGAAACACCTACGCTTAGCCGACAAGGCTCTCCTAGACCGCCTTTTGGAGGACTATGGAGAGGCGATACGAGCAGCCAAGAACTCGTTCTATGGCGCTTGTATCGCGTCCGCGGAGTCTCGTCCAGCAGAGTTGTTCAGGGTAGTCAGGGAGCTAACTCAGCTCCCTCCTGCCCTGAACCAGATCCTTGAACCTTCTAAGGCCTGCTGTGACCATTTTAACAACTTCTTCGCGGATAAAACCTCTCGGATAAGCGAGGGTCTTAACGTCGGCATTAGCGCAGAACCTAGGATAGAGGTGTCCAGAGCCTCCGTGGACTCTGTTAAACTGGATCAGTTTGAGTTGGTGAGTACCGATGATGTGGACAAGATCCTTGAAAGTGTTCGGAAGACAACCTGTTCTCTCGATCCCTGTCCCTCATGGCTAGCGGCTCAGGGGGACTGGTTGTAACCTCGTTGTTACACCGGATTATAAATACATCCTTGAGGGATGGGCAATTTCCATCCAGCTTAAAATTGGCCACTGTAAAACCGCTGTTAAAAAAAGCCCTCCCTCGACCCCCTGATGCACAATAATTATCGGCCAGTATCGCTACTGCCATTTTTGGGGAAGGTGATCGAGAGGGCGGTTGCAATCCAACTTCAATCGATCTTGGATGAAACGGATTATTTGGACCCATTTCAAACTGGCTTTCGGGCGGGTTACGGGGTTGAGACGGCCATGGTCGCCTTGGT
>NW_024838602.1:0-1178 GCF_019175285.1 Sceloporus undulatus
ATTCAGAGGCCGCAGAGTCTATGCTGGCCGGGGGGCCTTCGTCCTCCGAGGAGTGGGGTGAGGGAGATCGAGCTCGGATGTTGGATTGGGCTGCATATCGGGCCCTCTTGGCTGGGGGGCGAAAGTCCTGAGATCTGTCGGAGTCTGAATCCGACTGTGAACCCTGTCTCTGCGATCCTCTGGATCTAGTGGCTTGGGCTTGGATCTGGGAGACTAGGGGGCTTTGTGCCCGAAGGTCACCTGGGGACGTGGACTCTCGAGGGGACCCATGATAGGCGGAATTAGAAGAGGAGCGGCATGATGGCTCTCCCCGCTGGCCCAGGGAAGGCATGGTCTCGGCCTGCTTGGCCGACTCGCGGCCCGAGTCGCCAGTATGGCGGCCCCCATTTGTCGCCGCATGGCCTAGCGGCCCCCCTTCATGCCGTCGCTCGTTCTTTGGGGGAGCACAGAGGTGTCTGTGGCCCCCGGCTCCCTGGGGAGGCCCCAGAGAGCAAAGCTGGGCAGGGGGGGGTTGGCTTACCTCCTCCCCTGGCGTCTGTCGCGGTGGCGGTAAGGGCTCTCCAGCTTCCAACCCTGGCCGGGTCGGCTGTGGTGCCCTGGGCCCTGCAGCGGTCTGTGAGGGGTCTCCCTCCGCCCGTTGCGGCCCGGCTCCCACTTCTCCTCCTCCATGCGGGGCAAGAGCCTCTGGGCGCGCTTCCGGCAAAGCCGGGGCTTGCCTGGGCTGAGTGGGAGCCTGCTCGCCCGCTGGCCTGGCCTCTTCTTTGCTGGCCATGGGGAAGAGGAAAGGCAGAGCGGAAAGGAGGAAAGGGGAGGAAGGAAAATGATTATTTTTTTTGTTTTGTTTTTTTAAAGAGAGAAGGAGAGAGAGGGCAAAGGTAAGATGTAAGCCAGGCCAAGTCTGGGGGAGCCAATGGAAGATCTTCAGAGAAGCTGAGAAATGCGTCCTACCAGGAGCTAGGCAGGAAGAAGACTGAGGTTTCTGGGGGTCGCTCCGCCCATGGAGGCGGGGCTGGGCCCCGGGCCTCTGTTTAAAATTTGTCCTGCCTCCAGGAGCCTTTGCAGGCGGAGCTACCCAACATCAGGATGCTCGGCACCCTTCTCTGCTGGGAAATGTTGTTTGTTTTTGGCATGAGAGCTCTCTGACAGCGAAGGTCAAAAGTCTCACAAAACTACAGTAC
>NW_024838603.1:0-1178 GCF_019175285.1 Sceloporus undulatus
ACTTTCTGGAAGACTGGGAGGCGGCTGCAAATACCTAAATAAGAGGCACAAAAATATAAGAGGCACAAAAATGGGGCAGACAGTGCCAGTTCATAACAGGAGAAGGCTATTGCATGGGAGCTTTGCCTATCTATTACTCTTTCTGTGATGTCTGACAACGTTGCCTCGAATGCTAATTCTCTTCATGCGCAAGTGTGCACATGGGCATATGTATTCACTTTCAAGCTTGCTGCAGAACAGAAGACATGTCTGTTGTCAAAAAAACATTTTTAAATTCTCACTGGTGGGATGCTATGATAACAAATGATCTTAATAGATTAGAAAGCTGGGCCAAAATTAAGAAAATGAACATCAACAGGGAGAAATGTAATAAGGTAATACACTTTGGCAGAAAAAATGAAATGCATAGATATAGAATGGGGGGCACCTGGCTTAACAAAACTACATATGAAAGGGATCTAGGAGTCCTAGTAGACCCCAAATTGAACATGAGCCAACAGTGTGAAGTGGCAGCTAAAAAGGCCAATGTGATTCTAGGCTGCGTCAATAGATTGGACTTAAAGACCAATATACTGCCTCCTGCCCCAAGAGCTGTGCATCTGCCTTGCCCCCGCTGAAACCATGTTTTCCCAAGCACCAATGGCTTCCTTTGATGCTTTATCATGGCTATTGGAAAGAGGGAACAGTGTCGTGAGCGGGTGTGCGAGGCGGGTGTGCATGAGCTCTAGGAAGACCCCTCGTTCTCCCCATCTCTCGTTCTGGAACGGATCCAGCCCATTCCCCTCCCAAAACCCCACCCCATCCCTGCTTTGAATAAGATGGAAGGGGGTTGGCCTGGATGGCCCTTGTGGTCTCTTCCAAATCTAGGATTCTATGCGAAAAGAGACAGCGAGTCCCATTTTATTTTTATTTTTAATTGCAATCTTTATGATATTAAAACCCACATAAAGTACAAGCTACACATCTACATAACATTACATTTAAACAGACATAAGACACAAACAAACAATTCTATATACTTTAAAACACAGGCTTCCTGAATCCAAAGAGACCCCCGTTTTAATGGGGGTTTGTAAGATGGTATTGAATGATCTAGGCTGTGCCAGAATAGTCTCAGGAGGGAGGGAAAGATTGCCAGGGTAAGAGCTGGATGCTGAGTGAAAAGGCAGGCTTCAGAA
>NW_024838604.1:0-1178 GCF_019175285.1 Sceloporus undulatus
AACAACTTTGTCCATCTTCACCACTTTCTGCTGTTGCTTGTCCACATATGTCTTGTTTTTTCCATCTGTGAAATGTTGGGGGATATGGGAGAATGCCTCTGGATCTAAATTGAGGGTGGCCCCATGGCCCTCAAGCCCACAGTGCTCCCCAGAACTGCTTTTTAAAAATGACATTTGCCTCTGAAATTTGACAACAAATGGCTAAATGCACTATAATCTTTGGAGGCTAAATGTACTATACGTGTCGGGATAGTCAGTATTCTAATCTATGATTAATATCCCAGCCATGGCCTAAATTATATTGTATATTACACTGAAAGAATTTGAGACAAACTGGATTTCAAAGGCAGTAGCTTTTTTCTTGCTAAAGGAATTTAAAGTTTATTTCCTGGTCTAAATTCTGAGGAGATCAAATAATTTTTGGGATGCATCATGTGCTTCTCCCTCCCCTTTTATTAGTCATTCTTTGGATGAGGGCTGTTTTCTATTCTCTATTGCAGGTAACCTTTGAAGATGTGGCAGTATATTTTACTGACGATGAATGGAAACTGCTGACAAAGAATCAGAGACTTATGTACAAGGATGTGATGATGGAGAATTACAAGAATGTGGCCTCTGTGGGTAAGGAAGCTGAATTCATTGCCCTTACTATGAAGACTGAGGGCCCTTTCATTCTACATTATCATGGCACTATGATTCTATAGAATTATAGAATCAAAGACTAACTTATTGCTCTCCTTTGGATAAACTCCAGCTTCTCAACATCCTTTTTGAATTGTGGTGACCAGAAGTGGACACAGTATTCCAAGTGAGGGTCTGACCAAAGTAGAACAGAATTGCACTATTACTTCCCTTAATCTGTAACACAGAATCAAAGAGTTGAAAGAAACTAGAAAGGCCATCCAGTCCAACCCCTGCCGTAACACTATACCCATATTTATGTAGCCTAGAATCACATTGGCCTTTTTAACTGCTGCATCATACTGTTGACCCAGGTTCAAGTTGTGGTCTACCAGGACTCCTAGATCCCTTTCACACATAGTTTGTTGTAGCAGCTTTCTGTGAAATCTTGGAATTTGTAGTTTAGTGAGTCACTATTGCTCTCCACTTTCTAAGGATTCTAAATATCCAAATTTAAACTGTCAGTTGTAGGATTTTGTGGGAAGGAACCATGGAGA
>NW_024838605.1:0-1178 GCF_019175285.1 Sceloporus undulatus
GAATCATACAAATGGGTTTAGACTGACAAGCTTAGGTTTGCGGCGGAGGGAGTGTCCTGAAACCAAAAATATGGTAAACCAAAGGTATATTTATTGCGACAATAAACACCTTGAACCATAAAAAGAGTCAGTCTTTGTTCATGCACATATCAACATAGCAATCACATTGCTAGACATGAGAAGGGAACAAGAGGTCGTGCAAGACCGGTCCCATATAATTTGTGCAAACCAACATTCAACGGAATGTAAACAGAGTCAACTGTACATAAGTGCCAAACACAAACCATCAGTAGTGCAATCAATGCAACCCTGAAACCAACACAGCTCTCCCGAAAGCTGCGTCCCGGATGGCTCTGGTGTCCAACCTGTAGTGCTTAATAAAAGTTAGAGGTTGAGACCAGACCGTAGCCTTGCAGACATCCTCCAAGGGGATTCCCGACAGAAAAGCAGAGGAAGCTGCAATTGCCCTTGTGGAATGGGACCGAACCCTGCCAGGGAGAGGTTTGTCCAACAGTTCATAGCAGAGGTGGATGGTACCGGCCACCCACTTGGAGAACCTCTGTGCAGATACTGGCAACCCTTTCTTCGGCTCCAAGTAGCACTGGAAAAGTCTTTCGGAGCGGCTAGAGGCAGCAGTTCTGTCCAAATAAAAGGCGAGAGCTCTCCTGACATCGAGGGAGTGCAGGCTCCGCTCCGCATCCGAAGTCGGGTTGGATGCGAGGGTAGGCAGCACAATGTCCTGACACATGTGGAAGGCAGACACCACCTTAGGCAAAAAAGTAATGTCTGTCCGGAGGACCACCTTGTCCCTGTGAACCCTCAAGAAGGGTTGGTCCCTCCGCAAGGCACAGAGTTCGCCCGCACGGCGGGTGGAGGTAATGGCCACCAGAAAAGCAGTTTTCCAAGTCAGTAGTCTCAAGTCCGCTGTGGCCATCGGTTCAAAAGGCTTGGTCTGGAGAGCGGAAAGTACCGCCTCCAAACTCCAAGCCGGAGTCGGTACCGACACAGGAGGGTAAAGGTTGGCACATCCCCTGAGGAATCCCTTCACCAAGGGATCCTTGAAGAAAGACACCCTCCCCCCAAACTGAAACTTAGAACAGATGGCAGACAAATAGCACTTGATGGAGGTAAGGGACAGACCTTCATCCAAAAGTGCCATTAAAAATTCCAGCACCACC
>NW_024838606.1:0-1178 GCF_019175285.1 Sceloporus undulatus
AAAAAAAAATCCCGTGCCTGTTTGTCATCTTTCTTTAAGAACCTATATCTATTTGAAGTTCATTGTATGGAATGTTGTATCATAGTTCTGAGGAAAAGACAATTCTATAAATAAGTAACAAGAGGATGGAAAGGAAAGAGGACAAATCATAATAGTTGAAGGTGGGAGGGAAAGAATCTCTGCCTGGTAAAGTCCAGCATGGAGTTTACCAGATTTGGAAACTCCAGCATGGGAACAGAAGTGTCACAAAAGCATCTGGTTTGGGTTGTTCAATTACAGAGGGGCCTACAAAAGTGGAGAGGGTCACCTACTTTTGCATCGCCCTTGGTACATCACTTCCAGGTCCGGGTGGCCTCGGCACTTGGCGGTCAAGAGATCACACTCATCCCGGTAGATGAAGCCATCTGACCCGCACACTTGAAGCGTCTTAGGGAGGTTGGAGCAATCTGGAGCACATGCACAGTGCGGACGCCCGTATTTCATTTTGCAGACTTTTCCTGGCCCACAGTCTACTCCATCACAGGTTTCTGGCAAGAGAAAGAATAAAGCAAAGAGTAAATCATAATCAATACAGAGTAAAAGAACAAGCTAAACATGAGTCAACAGTGTGATACAGCAGCCAGAAAAAGTCAGTGCAATTTTGGTTTGCAGTGTCCAGACTCAGGGAAGTAGTAGTGCCACTCGACTCTGCTTTGGTCACCTGGAATCCTATGTCCAGTTCTGGGCACCACTGTTCAGGAAGGTTATAGAGAAGCAAACATGTCTAGAGCAAGGTGATCAAAGGTCTGGAAACAAAGCCTTATCAGGAACATGTTCGGGAATTGAGTATGTTTAGCTTGGAAAAGAGAAGACGAAAATATATAATGCACTCATCACTACATATGTGAAGGGATGAAGTGTGGAAGATGGAATAAGTTTGTTTCTTCTTCGTGGTCTCTGTGAATCATACAAATGGGTTTCACTGCGCCTGCGCAGTGCTGCTCGGAACCTACTGGAATCACTGGGCAGAGTTAACTCTGCAACATATTGAAACTTTTTGGCGGTAACTCCGCCCACCCGTTATAAGGCCCCTGCCTTCCCGCTCTTTCCCCAGTTCCTTTTTTTCCGCCGCGCTAGCTGCTTCAGAGGAACTTTCGCTTGCTTTGCTTGCTTGGAATCACTTTCGTTTTTTTGACCTC
>NW_024838607.1:0-514 GCF_019175285.1 Sceloporus undulatus
TTTTTCGGCTTTTTCGCACGGAATCGCGGCTTTTCCCCATTAGCGCCTATGGCAATTCGGCTTACGAAGGCTTTTCGGGTTACGAACGGTGCCACGGAACGAATTAATTTCGTAACCCGAGGCACCACTGTAAAGATATTTAAAAAAAGAAAAAGAAAAAAAAACATTTATGTGAAACTGCTGGGAAAGATCATCCGGAAGCATGGAGCTCGGTGTTATCAGTACGCTGATGACACCCAGATCTATCTCTCCATGTCTCTGACTGATATAGTGACTAAGGGAGGCATCTCTCCTCTGGATGTCTGTCTGGGGTCAGTAATGGGATGGATGAGGGAAACCAAACTCAGTCTGAATCCAGAGAAAACAGAGGTACTCGTGATAGGTTCCCCAAGTCCAGACAGGGAAATTTGTCATCCAGTCCTGGATGGGGTCACGCTTCCCCTAAAGGACAAAGTTCGCAGTTTGGGAGCACTCTTGGCCATCGCATCTACTTGAGATGATAACTGTAGAGATG
>NW_024838607.1:614-1178 GCF_019175285.1 Sceloporus undulatus
TCATCCAGTCCTGGATGGGGTCACGCTTCCCCTAAAGGACAAAGTTCGCAGTTTGGGAGTACTCTTGGACTCATCGCTACAGCTATCATCTCAAGTAGATGCGATGGCCAAGAGTGCTTGGTACCAGCTTCGGCTGATACGCCAACTGTGACCCTGTCTCGACCGAAAAGACCTTGAAACAGTAGTACATGCACTGGTAACCTCTCGATTAGATTTCTGTAATGCGCTCTACATGGGGCTACCTTTGTACCAGGTTCGGAAGCTTCAGCTAGTTCAAAATGCTGCAGCCAGATTGGTCGCCGGATCTTCTAGATCAGATCATATAACACCGATATTAAGATCTCTCCATTGGCTGCCTATTAGCTTCCGGGCTCAATACAAAGTGTTGGTTATCACCTATAAAGCCCTACATGGCTTGGGCCCGTGTTACTTGAGGGAACGCCTCTCCCCATACAATCCGCCCTGCACTCTCAGAACTACAAGGAAATGCTTACTTGAAGATCCTAAGACGAGGTTGGCATCAACTCGCCAAAAAGCATTTTCATCAGCAGCTCCCATATACTG
>NW_024838608.1:0-1178 GCF_019175285.1 Sceloporus undulatus
CAGAGAGAGAGAGAGAGATTGAGAGAGAGAGAGAGAGAGAGAGAGAGACTTGAACGAGCTGAGAGTCTCTCCAAGGATAGAGAAAGACAAAGGAAAGAAAGAAAGAAAGAAAACGCTGGAGGTTCAGCTCATGATTGAAGGAACACCGAAAAGGAAGTGAATAAGGAGGCTTGGATTGTAGGAGGGTTTTATACCCACCAGTCTTCCTTCACAGCATGTTTTTGTGGGCTCACAAAGGGTTTGGAAACAACTTTGATGTTTTCCTGGGAACAGATGAACTAGTCCAGAAAACGCAAAATTTTAGCACCAAGTCTTAAGATACAGTCTGAAACCACTCAATTGATTTAAGGATCAGCAAGTGAAATGATAGGGAAACTTCAAAGAGCTGGGGGGGGGGCTGGTCTTTTTCTGTTTTGACAACTGCTTCCCCTTGTTCCTTTCCCATAATAAATGCAAAAAAAAAAAAAAAAACCACACCACCCCCTCATGGGGGAATTGTCCTGTTCCAAAAAACCCATAGTGCTTGTGTTTTATTCTATTTAGGCTTGGCATGCTCTAGGTCAAGTGACTTTGATACTGGTGCTTTTAACTTCCTGAGCTCCAAAAATGCCATCAGGCCATCATGCCTTCCAGTCATGTTCCCCATTAGATATTATATATATATATATATATATATATATATATATATATATATATACATATACAGTATATATATATATACACACACACACACACACACACACACACACACACACACACACACAGCAGGAGGATATGCAAGGCCAGGTAATATTCCTCAATTGAAATTATTAGATATTATTTGTCAAAACAATACGTCATATCTGTATGAGAGACCATTAGTCCTAGGGTCACAAAGGTAAGAAGATCAGGTATAGTATATGTTTCACTTTCCATCAATATTGAAAAAGATTGGTGCCAAAACTCTGGAAAAAAAAGTTATCTACTGTAGTTTGTTTAACGGGAGATGAAGTCTAAGAGAGGAAGAAAATGGATTATTATTATTATCATTATTATTTAGAGAAAAGGTATACGATATAGCAATTAAGAATAAAAAATATCAGTAATCAGAATATAAGGGGAGATGAGGTAGGGAACAACAGAAAAAAAAATATGTTTTGAAAATAGAAGGCATTAAGACATAGAGGCATTATGGATCA
>NW_024838609.1:0-1178 GCF_019175285.1 Sceloporus undulatus
TTTTTCCACTGTCGGCCTTTGGAAGAAGGGAAAGCGTATGCCCTTCCTTCCTTCCGGAATGGAGCCCGAGCTACAGAGCTGGACTCAGGAGGGAAAGGCTGGGAAAGTTCTGCTTTGTATATATAGCTCTTTCTCTGTGTGTATGTGTGTATAAATGTGTGTGTGGCTCTGTTTTTGTGGCTAGGAAAGGATTTAAGGCCTGAGGAAAGAAGAATGTGTCAATTTTATGCAAATGCAGAACTTCTGTGCATCAATGAGTACAGTGTGTTGAAACAACAAAGAACTTTATTAAGAACACAAAGGCCTGTTACAGTCTGCCAAAATAAAGCTGCTTCAGATCTCTTTGAAGGTATGCTATTTAAATGATGCATGGGTCCTAAGAGTGTGGAGGTTGCGCCAAAGCCACACTCCATTCCTAAGCACTGGAGTGCAGCTTTGGTGCAGCTTCCAGATTCTTAGGATGCAAGCATCAATTAAACAGCATATCTCCAAAGAGACCCGAAGCAGCTTTATTTTGGCAGTCTGTAACAGGCCATAGTCAGAAATTCAGCATTTAAGTCAGAACTGCCCACCTCAAGCCAAAGAATACATTTAAACCCCAAAACCTAAAACTCCACCCTCTTTCAAATCTAGCCCCCACCTCCAATACGCACAGTCTATGCCTAACAGGTAACAAGGCCCCTTTTGCCATTCTCATAGACTAGCCCTTTCTGTTAATACTGGCCTCTAACTTTCATCAACCAACATCCCACAAATTCCAAAAGCTATCATTGCCATAACTATACTAGCCAGCTGCAACAAATCCCACCCCTCAGCTAACCTATACCACGACCAATAATCCTCAGTCAATTTTATAAACTAAAGAAATGATATATACTAATAGCAATTAAAACCTAAACCTAAAAAAATACAACTTTAAAATATACACAGACATATGGACAGACACACCTAACACGAAACATCATAATTCTTGACAAAAATAATGTTAGTTCACTTCTGGGATTTGTGTGGCTTTTCTCCTGTGTGGACTCTCTGATGTCTCACTAGTTGTGACTTCCAAGAAAAACATTTCCCACAATGCTGGCATTTGTATGGCTTCTCTCCGGTGTGGACTCTCTTGTGTCTCACTAAGTCTGACTGCTGAGAAAAACAGTTCCCACAATGCTGGCATTTGTATG
>NW_024838610.1:0-1178 GCF_019175285.1 Sceloporus undulatus
GGACTGGATGGCCCTTGTGGTCTCTTCCAACTCTATGATTCTATGATTCTAATATCATAAACAATATAATTTAGGCCATTGCTGGGATATTGAGGATGTATTACGATACTCACTATCCCAACACATACAGAACATTTAGCAACCAAAGAATTATAGTGCATTTAGAAATTTCTTGCCACATTTCAGAGGCAAACGTCATTTTTAATAACAGTTTTGGGGAGCACACTGGGACTGAGGGCCACTGGGGCTCCACCATATTTAGATCCAGAGATGTTCCCCCATATCACCCAACATTGCACAGATGGGAAAAGCAAGACACATGTGGACAAGCAATCCAGAAGGCAGTGAGGATGGCCAAAGTTGTTTATGAGGAAGGTTACACATATGGGGAAGGGCACAGGAGTTTGCTTTAGCTTCAGTCTCCTAGGAAGGGCAATATCCTGCCTTCTTCTTTCCTTTACTCTCCCCACTTTTGAGTTGATGGAGTGGAAACTGAATGGCACTCAGGAGTTGAAGTGAGCTGAGAAGGGGAAAGTAGTAGGATGAGAGAGCAACTGGGACATTTTTAAAAGCCCCTGAAAAAGTGGGGTAACAGAGGGTTAACCAGGACTGTCTCTGCCATATTGGGAGAATATGTTCTCCGCTTGCTTTCATCAACTGGCCCAGCAGTGACAGTGATGAAAATTAATAGTCGAGAACTTCAACTCACCCAAGAATTCTTGTACCTCTGCATCCTCTTTCTTTTGGAGCCCAACTCCCTCCGCTTGGCCTCTCTGTCAGCCATCAGGTGGGCAGTGGTCCTGGTGGTCTTGCACTTGGGTCACTTCCAGCAAGAGAGGCCCCAAAGCCGTGCAGAAGGAAGCAGAGATGAAGGTCCTGAGAAAAGGGAGCAGGGTTAGGATTGACTTGGCAAGAGCCAAAGCCCAGTGTTTGTGAAGAATAATAATAAGGCTTGTATTGAAACTATCCTCCCCATTTATGATCCTTTTTAAAACCCATGTTCCCCAGAAGGAGCACAACTGTATGAGACACACAAAAGATACACAAAGAGACACACTTCCTTCCTTTTGGCCCAAGGAGCCTGGCCTCCTTCTGACTCTGGAGCCTCAGGAAAGAAAGAGATATCTCTCTTCAACTGAGGCCTCAGAGAAGGTTCTGGAACATTATTCCCCACAGTC